>NC_065446.1:128381712-128616624 GCF_917563875.1 Diabrotica virgifera virgifera
GGTACATCCTTAATCTGCGACTTTTACAATTTATAAGACCACAAACGACAAATATAGAAAACAAAAAGGACTCTACTAGTTGCAATCACATTCCGTTTTCATTCGTCTAGGAAAAGGACAGAAAGAAACTTCCTAGTACTCAAATCTGAGTATAGATAGAAAAGTAAAAGATGGTTTTGCTTGTTTTCGATTCAGAGGGATGCACAATCGCTGGACAGCTATTTCCACCATTGCAGACTTCCTCAATAGCGCTAGCGTGCACACTTCTAAATCGAAAAACAGCTCGACCATCTAACCATTCGAAAACGGAATGTGATTGCATATAGTGGAGTCCTTTTTGTTTTCTATATTCGTCGTCTGCGGTCTTATAAATTGTAAAAGTCACAGATCAAGGATGTACCAAAAAGAACTTTCAACAAGAAAAGCTTCAGATTTAAATAACTATTTACTATTTTAATTTTATTATAATTGTTAATTCTGCATCTGAGACTTTTCAATTTGTTTAAGAGATGTCGCTGGATCGCGTCCCAATAGGAATTTTAATGATCTTTGAAATTCCCCTTAAATAGATGGTCGAGCTGTTTTTCGATTTAGAGGTGTGCACGCTAGCGCTGTTGAGAAAGCCTGCAATGGTGGAAATAGCTGTCCAGCGGTTGTGCATCGCTCTGAATCAAAAACAAGCAAAATCATCTTTTACTTTTCTATCTTTACTCAGATTTGAGTACTAGGAAGTTTCTTTCTGTCCTTTTCCTAGACGAATGAAAACGGAATGTGACTGCATATAGTGGAGTCCTTTTTGTTTTCTATATTTGTCGTCTGCGGTCTTATAAATTGTAAAAGTCGTAGATTAAGGATGTACCAGAAAGAATTTTCAACAAGAAAAGTTTCAGATTTAAATAACTATTTACCATTTTAATTTTATTATAATGGTCAATTTTGCATCTGAGCATTTTCAATTTGTTTAAGAGATGTCGCTGGATAGCGTCCCAATGGGAATTTCAATGATCTTTGAAATTCCCCTTAAATAGATGATCGAGCTGTTTTTCGATTTAGAGGTGTGCACGCTAGCGCTGTTGAGGAAGCCTGCAATGGTGGAAACAGCTGTCCAGCGATTGTGCATCCCTCTGAATCGAAAACAAGCAAAACCATCTTTTACAAGATTATTTATATTTTATATGCATAGAACTATTTTTTACTTACAAAATCCAGCCTGAAGACATAGGGCATTGTGTCTTAATTGTTGGACAATTTCTGAAAATAAAAATGTTTTAATGATTGAAAGTAACTATTAAATATTTCTATAATTATTTTCTATTACCAGTTTTGTGCGGAAAATTGTCAAATAAAAAATTAAACATCTCATAAAATACTGTAATGTGAAAATCGGTTAAATAACAGTTTTGCGCTGCATTATAAATTGCATACATGCCATAAAAGAACGGCATAAAAATGAAACTTCTCTTTGTCATTGTCAGCACGTAGAAAATTCATAAGGGAATGGTGATCATGTTTGGTCTTTTTTCTCTTTCAGGTATAGGGAATGCTTAAGAAATAAAAAAGTACCATAAAATATAATTTCATTACAATACTAAAATACAGGGTGTTCCATTTAGGAAAACTCAGAAAATACTCATTCCGAGTTTCGACCAACCCTGTATACTAAAATTCAACATTTAGCTATACTAATAATTTTTGACAGTAGTAGACTATATCAGAAATCATTTGGACATAAATAGAGTTTTTGATATGTCAAACTAATACAATTCTACAGAGTGTGAAAGTTGCTACAAAGTTAATAAAAAAACGTAATTATCGTTTAAACTACCCTGTATAACATTACAAAACCTAATATTTTAAGAAAGAAGACATCGAGGAGAATCCAAAAATAAAATGTAAAAATATACAGGGTGTCTCATTTAAAAAAAAACGAAGTTATAAGCAATTTCTGGTATAACCGGAAGTAGCAAATAAATGAAAATATCTTCATTAAATAGATCATTCTTCAAAACCCCTTCATTTCAATTTTCATGACTCTGCCGCCTTTTGTTCTCGAGATATAGGCCGTTTATCTGCTTCACCCTGTATAGTATGCCAAAAAATCATAATTTAAAAATAAAAATCGACCTCTTTCGGGATTTCTCTCCAAAATCCCCCATTATTGATGAAATGAATTTATTCCAACCTAAACGTCCTCACTGTATATCATAATACACTTTGATGGTTTTTCATTAAAATTAAAATTTAACTTAATTAAAAAATGATAAGGTCCTTTAATTTTTCTCATCTTATTCTTATTACATATATGCGAATGGGTACCAGAAACAGTCAGCATATTGTGATTAACAACCCAGCCTATTGTGATTAACAACCCGGAAATTAAGGGAGTGCTAGAATTTGTATATCTGGGCAGCATCATTAACAACTGTAACTGTAGTTCAGAGCGTGATAAGCAGGAAATAATTAATAGGACTAGTAGTGATTACAATATGCTTAATCATAACACAAACACAATGAAAAGGCTGTATTACTATATGGGTGTAAAACGTGAAAGGTACCAGCACCAATAGGAAACCGACATTTTGGCCTAATCGAATCTCTAATGAAAATTTGATGTTGCTATGATAAATTTGAATTATATAGGAATATATTTGAATGTGTGAAGTGCAAAATTCTGAGATGGGAATTCCTAATATCCGTCAGCTCTGGAAGCTCAAAGAGCCTACTCGAGAATAATAAAACCATAATAAGAATTGAAAACCGTAAGTCCAACCCTTTTAAAGTCCAAAGGATGTATTTTATCTGTAAGTTTCTTCAACTACTATTATATGGAGAATGTTATTGTGTATCATTTTGTCAATCAAAGATAGAATAAAAATTTTATTTTTTTTATATAACGCGGGCACATAAATTTGATACACCCTGTATATTGATTTGTAACTATTTATTAGAAGTTAGCTTTTAAGCAGTGGGTTTATCCTTAATGAGTTTTTCCATGGATAATAATTTTAAAACGGTTGCTTTGTTACGGTGAGGCCAAAAGCCAAAGGTAATTATTATATTTATAAAAGTAAGGTAGAGAAAGTTGAAATTTTAAGCCTCTTTGTTTAAGCCCCAAGTAAATTTGTAGAATTGCCGAAAAGTATTTTTCATGAGTAGAAGTAATTGTTTGGAAGGATGCATGGGTTTTTCGAATGAAAAAAGTGGAATGGGGATGAGAGAAGGTTGAATGTTCAGATAGTTTGGAAAAGGAGATTATTATGTGACCGGCATCGGAGAAGAGCAGTCAAAGTTTTCGTGAATAGTTCAGAAGCAAGTACCAGTGGTTGTTAGATAGTGAAGAGTGTAGCTGAAAAGTGGAACGAGAGACAGATCAAATTGAGAAGAAATACCTCTTTGATTCTGTAAAGTCCAAGGGAGAGAATATTATTGTGAGAAAGAGAGGAGGGAATTTTGGAGTTTTTTAACGAGTACTGGTTAAAAGAGGTGTGGCTCGTGTTTTGGAGAATAAGTTGCTGGTATGCTGCTGGATTGGTGCTGAGAACGGAGAGGGCTTTGAAGCCTAACATAATCAACAAGGAAGAGCTGTTTGGGCCAAGAGGAGACATCATTGTGTGTGAATCAAAAGGTCAATCAATAATTTATGTGATAAATTTTCTTTATGTTCAGAAGTTAATTTTTTTTTTAGTAAAAGAATATGAGATAATATTCCAATATTTCAAAAATTTAATAGGAAGTATAAGTAGTTTTGCGTATACTTAAATTTGTTTGTTTTAGTTTGTTTTATCAATGTTATCAGGAAGAAACCGATAAATATTTGTTGAATTAAAATTAATTTATGTGGTAAGAGTTTCATTGGGACAGTTATGCCCACAGGATTTAATTGATAAATTTTCAGAGTATTGTTTTTGATAATAAAAGATATTTGTATGTGCTTATTAATGGTATTTCTATTTATTCCCTTTTCCTATTTTATCCCCGATAAGGATCAACTAAGAGATACTGAAACCACGAGAAAGGATAAGTATAACCTAAGATAATTTAGTTATTTTTTTTTGTATGATAAAAAGGTACCCTGAGATTTTTCTTAATTGTATGTATGATTTACGACAATTGAATAATTAATTAAATAAATACTAATTAATACAAAAGTAAGAGAAAGCAGATCATAACAATATATAATGACAAAATCACTTGACAGTGACAATTAGCCCAATCATTTGGTAGTTTTACCTAGACAAAGTTTCCCGGTAGTTTTGAAAATTGGTAATTTTATGGATTTTGGTATGCTCTTTTCGAATTTCAAATTTTCTACCTCGTATCTCGGCCGCACACGCGCCTAATAACAGTTTTTTTAATATCTCCTTTTGGGCATATTTTACGAAAAAAACATTTCTGTACAAAATTAAACTAGAAACAATTTTCTACAATTTATGTATTTATAATTTTTTTCATAAACTCAATCATTTTTGTCGTTCGAGCGCCGCAACGTATATTTCAATAGACGCAGACGTTTTGAAAAAAAAAAAAAGAATGTGTGTGTGTGTGTGTGTGTGTGTGTGTGTGTGTGTGTGTGTGTGTGTGTGTGTGTGTGTGTGTGTGTGTGTGTGTGTGTGTGTGTGTGTGTGTGTGTGTGTGTGTGTGTGTGTGTGTGTGTGTGTGTGTGTGTGTGTGTGTGTGTGTGTGTGTGTGTGTGTGTGTGTGTGTGTGTGTGTGTGTGTGTGTGTGTGTGTGTGTGTGTGTGTGTGTGTGTGTGTGTGTGTGTGTGTGTGTGTGTGTGTGTGTGTGTGTGTGTGTGTGTGTGTGTGTGTGTGTGTGTGTGTGTGTGTGTGTGTGTGTGTGTGTGTGTGTGTGTGTGTGTGTGTGTGTGTGTGTGTGTGTGTGTGTGTGTGTGTGTGTGTGTGTGTGTGTGTGTGTGTGTGTGTGTGTGTGTGTGTGTGTGTGTGTGTGTGTGTGTGTGTGTGTGTGTGTGTGTGTGTGTGTGTGTGTGTGTGTGTGTGTGTGTGTGTGTGTGTGTGTGTGTGTGTGTGTGTGTGTGTGTGTGTGTGTGTGTGTGTGTGTGTGTGTGTGTGTGTGTGTGTGTGTGTGTGTGTGTGTGTGTGTGTGTGTGTGTGTGTGTGTGTGTGTGTGTGTGTGTGTGTGTGTGTGTGTGTGTGTGTGTGTGTGTGTGTGTGTGTGTGTGTGTGTGTGTGTGTGTGTGTGTGTGTGTGTGTGTGTGTGTGTGTGTGTGTGTGTGTGTGTGTGTGTGTGTGTGTGTGTGTGTGTGTGTGTGTGTGTGTGTGTGTGTGTGTGTGTGTGTGTGTGTGTGTGTGTGTGTGTGTGTGTGTGTGTGTGTGTGTGTGTGTGTGTGTGTGTGTGTGTGTGTGTGTGTGTGTGTGTGTGTGTGTGTGTGTGTGTGTGTGTGTGTGTGTGTGTGTGTGTGTGTGTGTGTGTGTGTGTGTGTGTGTGTGTGTGTGTGTGTGTGTGTGTGTGTGTGTGTGTGTGTGTGTGTGTGTGTGTGTGTGTGTGTGTGTGTGTGTGTGTGTGTGTGTGTGTGTGTGTGTGTGTGTGTGTGTGTGTGTGTGTGTGTGTGTGTGTGTGTGTGTGTGTGTGTGTGTGTGTGTGTGTGTGTGTGTGTGTGTGTGTGTGTGTGTGTGTGTGTGTGTGTGTGTGTGTGTGTGTGTGTGTGTGTGTGTGTGTGTGTGTGTGTGTGTGTGTGTGTGTGTGTGTGTGTGTGTGTGTGTGTGTGTGTGTGTGTGTGTGTGTGTGTGTGTGTGTGTGTGTGTGTGTGTGTGTGTGTGTGTGTGTGTGTGTGTGTGTGTGTGTGTGTGTGTGTACGCAAGTAAGAAGTTATACTTCTATTATATGATTTCAACGAAATAAATATAGGTACTTAAAACAGTTTATTTGTATTAAATAAATAAGAAAAAGGAATAACATCGTCCGTCCGTGTCCGGATTCGAACCCGGGACCTTCGCGTTACGTAGTCGAATGCTCGACTAACAACCCATCAGGGTTTTGTTTTGACGGCTGCTCTGACGTAATTACAAACGACGGTGACAAATAAATCAAGTGAAGTATAATTAATATAAAAATGTGTAATACTTATCATCTTACTCCCAAGGAAGACAAATCCAAAGACACAAAAATTATAATAAATACATTTACTAAAAACACTAATAAATTCTTTTTAAACCTTAGTTGCGCTGATATATACATAACTTGGATGATTTAGCAACTAACAACATACTGTCTGTGTGCGCATGCGCCCAGGATTATAAAATTTCACCCTCGATCGCAAAGAAGTATAACTTCAAAAAACTCATTTCCACACCACCTGGAGGTAGAGTAAGCAGCGCGTTTTTTATTGTGGTTTCACCTGTAGACCGAATTCACATTTATTAATTTAGAAATTTAGCTCAATCTCCTTTGTTTTGCTGTTCCTGATGAACCAGGTGTTACAACTTCGTCCTGAGCATCGATCGAGACATCGCAGACCGAAATTTCGTCCGCATCTGCGATGTAACTATCAGACTCATCACACACCTCTTCGTTTTCGATTTCATCAAAAGCTTTTTCAAAAATAGTCGCCGTTCTTCCTCTTTATCGTAATTTCAGCATATAACGGAGCAATTCAGTCCAATATATTCGTTTAAAAGCATGTTTTCTTACTTTTCACTTACTTAAGAGGAGGAAGGAGTATAGGAAGAAGGAGAGTATCATGGTTGAAGAATTTAAGGGACTGGTTTAAATGCAGTTCCATAGAACTCTTCAGAGCAGCTGCAGATAGAGTAAAGATAGTGATGATGATATCCAACCTCCGATTGGTAGACGGTATTTAAAGAAGAAGAAGTAACCTTATAATTGAAGGAGAAAACAATTAATTTAACCAGGTTCCCAGATATTTGTAGTAATTCAGTCTCTCTACTTGTATGTTGCTTAGAAATAATCATGAACTTGGTTTTCTTAACGTTTATATCCATATTTTATACTGACTTCAAGTAATTTATTTACTAATCGTTGCAGTGGTTCTAGACTATCTGCCAAAATAACTGTGTCGTCTGCAAATCTTATGTTGTTCAAGATTTTTCGGTTTATATACCCTGTTCTTCCTCTGATGTTGCTTCCTTAAAAATAGCTTTGCTTTACAGATTAAATAACAATGGAGACAACACGCAACCCTATGTAGTGCAGGGCCGGCGATAACGGACCTGCAAGGGATGCACTGCAGGCGGGCGCCCCTGTTTGGGAGCGCGGAAAATGAGCTTTTTTCTACTGGTGTTATAAAAAATGTTAGCTTAAAAAAGAAACAAATATCCTAGCACCGGTACTGCCTGTGTAACACCTCTTTTGATTTCTACAGTTTCTGTTTCGTCATTTTCGATTCTAACCTTTGCTTTTTGATTCCAGTACAGATTGACAATAACCCGTATATCTCGACTGTCCACATTCTTTTCCTTCAAAAGTTTTCCTTTAAAAGGACCGTGTGTAATGCCGACATCTCACACAAAATATGACTGTAGTACCCTGTGAGACGCCGGCCTCCATCATTATTAAATGCTCTAAAATGCTATTAAAATGCTCTAAAACAGCCTGGGATAAAACGAGAGTTTTTAGTTTCTCGTATTGTTTTCAAAATAAGGTAATGAAATTATAGTTACCACGGTTTTAAAAAAGTTTATTAAAACTTGTGTATTGGATATTGAAACTAAAATGTGATGATAAAATGGTACACAATATTTGGTACAAAATTACAAGTTATTGATTGGAATGGGACGTTTCGATGCCGCCGGTTCATCGCCGGCCGTTTCGATGCCGCCGGTTCATCGCCAGTCCATTTCATCGCCGTCATATCTCGCATTTCCTAGAATTCCTAATTAATACTAAAAATAACTAATAATTCTAACTGTCGAAAATTCGGAAATATATCAGATAGCGATTAATTGACTGGCGATGAATCCGCCGGCATCGGCATCGAACTGGCGACATCGAAACGGCGCGCGGCGGCGATGAAACGTCCTAGACCCTTATTGATTTAAGTGATCGGTAGTCAAGGTGTTACGGCAATAGTAAAATATTTTAGAAAAATATATGCAAAGCACGTTGTGGTGTACATGAATAATAGTTTCTGACGCTGGTACGCGGATACTATTGATTTTACAGAAAAATTATAAATACAAAAATGGTAGGAAATTTTTCCTACTTTAATTTTGTACATAAATATTTTTTTCGTAGAATGCGTTGGAAAAGAGATATTCCCAAAAAACTGTTATTAGGCGCCATTTTTCAATATGGCGGCATGAGCGTCGGAGGGAGGTAGCAAAGTTGAAATTCAATTAGAACACACCGAAATCCATAAAATAACCAATTTTAAAAACTCACGGAAAACTTTCCAGCTAACCGCCTTTTTCGACCAAATGACTGAACTAAATTGGAATGTCGATATCTTTATCGCAGGCAAAAAGATCTCAAACCTTCGATATGCAGATTTCAGAAAGCAATAGATGTAGTCTCCAGATCATTAAACTAAAATTAACATAGTAAATTATTATTCACATTCACTGCAAACGAGTTTATTTAAGTTCGTACATTAGAAATGCAGGCTCTTGTTAAACCAAAATTCGTAAGAGAGTAGGAATTTTTAAAATGATAAAAATATGGAAAGAGCGTTCCTTGTTGAAAAGAAACAAAATTAGATTGCTACGTGCCTTAATTTTTTCTATATTTAGTATCTAACGGGTCCGAAACATGGACAATGCAATCGGACGATAGAAAAATAATTGACGCCTTCGAGATGTGTTGCTAGAGGAGAATTGTTGAGACATGTATCCACTATGTTCGCGCTCCTCTTGCGCTCCGCGCTCATGCAACTGGTCCACACAGTGGATACATTCGCGCTCCGTGCAACGGTGCGCGCTCCGCCTCAGCGCTTCAATCGGTGGCAGTTTATATATGTAGATGAGCGCATGCCTTACCCAAGTAGCACAATAAAAACATTTTAGTTTTATTTAAGGTTTATAAAGGTTTTATTGTGGTAAATAAGAAGATAATGGTTTTAAAGTTACCTTGTAGATATACTGCCAGAACTTTAAAACTGTTAAGCATTTCTACTAGTTTTAAAGTATCTAATAAGAGTATCAAATAAGACTAATTAATCTTAATAGATAATTTGTCTTATTGTAGTTTTAAAATGGTTTATTCTCAGTTCACTTTAAAACTAATCAGTTTTATGTGAACCTTCCGCACAGTTTAGTTTTATTAGATACTAGTTTGTTACCTTTTAGTTTTATTGCAGTTTTAAAGATTCTCCTAATATGACTAATAAAACCTATTATTAAAACTACTTGATCTCAAGACTATTTTGTCAGTAAAACATATGCCTTAAAACAATTTTTTTAGTTTGCTTTAAAGTTGCTTTCATAAAAGCAATTAGTAGGTTGTAATAAAACCAAACGCTCTTAACTGAATCAATTTGGTTACCGTAAAGACTAAACTATGCTTTTTGTTAGAAACAATAAAACTAAAGTCATCCCCTCTTCTTTCATATCCAAAATGATCGGCTATTTGTTTTATAGCGAAACAGAAGTGGAAGTACAGTTAGTGTGGAAGAAATAAGTCACAAGTACTTAAAATATAAACGAACTGGTCATTTTAAAAGAAAAATACAACACACGCAGCACTATGACGACTCGATTTTAGGTTAGATTCACATTAAAACCGAGTGTCATTATTGACAGCAGCATTAAAACTAAACGGTTTTAATTCCAAGGCAACCTTGCTTTTATGTAGGATATATACTCTTGGAAAGGTATAAAATAAAACCATTTGATCTTAACAATTCTCTGTCGATAGGCCAAATAGTTTTATTTGGATTTTGGCCATATTGCTTTCTGGAGATGCTGAAAGCCATGATAGATTACAATATAAGGTTTACATAAAAATTATAAATAAGTGTCTTAAAGACATAAATTCGATTTATTTTAACATTAAAACATTAAAATTGTAGATAAAATTATTTTTCTTTCAAATTAATATTTTTCAGATTTAATTTTTTTAAATTTTTTAATCGCCAAATGTCAAAAATTTTAGGGGGCGTGAGTTATTTAGACCTATTTTTGTTAACATTATCAATAAAGTTGGGTGCGCAAGTGTATTTCTACCTTGAAAATCAGAAATAACCAATTACTTTTTATTTTGTACCGTAGAGGTAAAGGGTAGTAACTCCATTTTTTTGTAATTTGGACTTAATACTTTTGCTAAGCTTAACTTGTTCCAATTTTATTTGTGGCAAAATTACTTTTTATTATTTTATGGTTACAAATACGTATCTACCTATCATAACACATGTAAAAATTTGTTGGCCTATATGGAATATATGGGTTAAAAGAATCATTTAATATGGCAAATTGACTTTAAAAGTTTCCATTTAAAAAACCTTTTTAAGTTTGCTATAAAACTGTCTGCACTTAAAGTGTCTTTTAACATGGTTTTAAAAGCACCTTCACAGCAGTGTTAAAACCAGTTGCTTAAGAAAACAAAGTTTTAAAAAGGTTTTTATTTTTGGTTTTATTGACCTCTTTCAGAGTGGGCCCTTTTATGCTGAAAGGGGTTTTATTGCAACCTTAAGGTTTACTTAAAAACCAAATGGTTTTAATTTTAGTTTTATTCTACAGTTTTAAAGCATCCTTAAAAGACTTAATAAACCCGTTCGGTGCTACTTGGGTACCCATTTGAACAGTTGCAGGAAGCGCGGAGCGCAAGAAGTTTGCAAACATAGTGGATACGTCCCTTTAGGATATCATGGATAGAGCACAGAGCAAATCACTCAACCCGTCAAGAGGTTAATAACCCTTAATCGACTCTCCTCTATTTGTCTCGCACACGTCTGAAAGTTTCTCAGGCAAGAAGAAGTAATGATAATTTTAAAAGATATAGAGTTTAGGAAAGCGTTGGCGGTTACAGAGGTAGAAGTCACTCACCCATTCGATGGACAAATCAAGGGCAGATTGTTAGTGACAAGATGATCTCTGAGTTTATGAGAGTAGTCCATGATAGAAGTCGATAGAAGAAGAGATAGTTGCTCGTATGGTAAGAAAGCACGAAACTCACTAATGAGGGAAATGGCTATAAAGAGGAGAGAGAGAGAGTGAGATCATAAAACGGAAGAAAAAATTATATTTATTAAAGGAAACCATTCAAAATGATGCATTAAAAGAATCTATGAAACTGTTGCTCAACAGCTAATAAAATCTTGCTCAACAGATTTGGCGATTTAGTACTAAATTAATTACTGTAATGGAGTTAATATATCTGTTATAGATTTCTGACTAAGATACAAATAGAAAAAATATTACCTTTGTTTGTAGCAGTAGATATTCCACCGATAAATAAAATCGCAAAAACTAAAGCCAAAGTCATATTATTCATTATAGAATATTATCTACTATGGCTATTACTTACATTTTTCTTCTACTACCACCGTACGCATTTATTTATACCAATAAGGAATATAAGAATATACAAGAGATAGGCAAAATGGAGGATTATCATTGTCAATTTTTAAGCTGTTATAAATTTTCAAATTTATTGTTTTTTTGAAAAAAGTCTGTTTGACTGAGACTCTTGGATTTTAGGATCAAGAAAATAAAAATATTAGACATGTTGATTATCTTTTAGTTGTAATATTGTCTTCATTATTAATCATGACCTTCGAGACATAAATATTGTCTCATATTTCATGAAACAAAATGTAACTAACTCTTTTTAAAATAATCACCAAAAAATCATAGACCATTAGCCTGGATCCCGCGTACCAAAAAACAGTTGATTAATAGCAAGATGAAAATTTATTAATAGCTGAACGGTGTCTAGTCGGACAAACTTTGATGTACGGGAACACTGGAACAGGGAAGTTTTAATTGTGGAACAGGTTAAAAATTTGAAACGTCAGACTACGAAAACGTCACATGTAGTTTGTCGGACAGAACTTCCAATTGATTTGTTGCCCTTTCATTAAACTCTCATGCAAAAATCAGACTGCTATTTATCACCTGCATAATTTCTGTCATTTAACATGTTCTACGTGTCGGACTTATTAAAATGCCCAGTTGGTGATAAATACCAGTCTGATTGTTACATGAGAGTTTAATGAAAGGGTAACAAATCAATACAATACAATTGGAAGTTCTATCCGACAAAATACATGTGACGTTTTCGTAGTCTGACGTTTCAAATTTTTAACTTGTTCCACAATTAAAACTTCCCCTGTTCAAATACATCCCCATACATCAAAGTTTGTCCGCCTAGACACCGTTAAACTATTAACAAATTTTCACCTTGCCATTAACCAACTTTTTTTGGTACGCGGGATCCCGACCTAAGGGCATTAGCATTAAAAGGACCGGAATAAATCGATTTTTAAATGCAGCACTCTAGAGACTTGCAACTTTTTGAATTGTGTTCAGGATGATCTCTGGAAAAAAGTCTACTATAGAAAAATGGGTGGATATACATATTTGCATTTTAAAATGCATAAAATGGATCCAAAAGTGCATAAACATGTTAAAATAAGCATAAAATTGATGCAAACAGATTACTTGAAGGTTTTTGGAGTCGCTGAACAAGAATACGCCATCAAAATCGATTCCCGGAGAACCTGGTGCTCAGGGTCACTGCTAAGGCACATCATCTTCTGGAGTGTTTAGAGGGTTTTCGGCATTAAATTGATGCAAATAGATTACTCGTCTTTGGGGTTGCTGAAAACGAATATCCCATCAGAACCGACACCCGGAACACCTGGTGTCTAGGCACACGTCATCTTCTGAATCCCGTTAACGTTGTAGTTCCTTTTAGCTCTCTTATTTTGAACATAATCAATAGCCTATAATACAAATATTTTGGCGACGAAGTAGTTTTCAATCCTAATAGTAAATTATTAATATTGAAAATATTAAAAATATTACTAAAAGATTTTTAAATTGAAAACTTATTGGTACACTTTCCTGGTGACACCTCCAAGACTTCTACAATTTGCAAGTCAAATGGATGCTGCAGTGAAGACGAGAGGGAAGGAATTCTACACTATGCAATTCACATCCCCCGTCTGCAGCTGGTAAAGTTCCAACGGAAAAATGCACCTAGTTACTCTACGGAGTAATACGACTATAAAATAAAAATGTATACCATTTTTATTCAGTTGCAATGCGAAGGCAAAACAATCTTACTTTTCAATCAGAATACGGAGTGAAGTCCAGTCCCTTGAATCGCGATTTTCGGCTCTTATTGGAGCCTTCATCGGAAGGAACGCAGGCACTGTTCTCCATATTTTAACTGATTCGCATCGAGAGGTTTTCCCACCCATTGCAACTGAAGTGATGATAGTAGCAACTGAAGTGAATTGCATAGTGTAGAATTCCTTCCCTGTCGTCTTCACTGCAGCATCCATTTGACTTGCAAATTGTAGAAGTCTTGGAGGTGTCACCAGGAAAGTGTACCAATAAGTTTTTAATTTAAAAATCTTTTAGTAATATTTTTAATATTTTCAATATTAATAATTTACTATTATGATTAAAAACTACTTCGTCTTTCAATGCCAGATGGCGCTAGCCACCTACTATCATCACTTCAGTTGCAATGGGTGGGAAAACCTCTCGATGCGAATCAGCTAAAATATGGAGAACAGTGCCTACGTTCCTTCCGATGAAGGCTCCAATAAGAGCCGAAAATCGCGATTCAAGGGACTGGACTGCACTCCGTATTCTGATTGAAAAGTAAGATTGTTTTGCCTTCGCATTGCAACTGAATAAAAATGGTATACATTTTTATTTTACAAATATTTTGGTTTGAGATTTCAGAACTGATTAGACCAGGGCATTTGGCACAAAATAAATGGATTTTTAAACACAGCACCTAGAGATTTGCATCTTTTTGAATTGTGTTCAGGATAATGTCAGGAAAAAAGTCTACTATAAAAAAATGGATGTAAATGCATAATTGCATTTTAAAGTACATAAAATGCATACAAAATTGCATAAACATCCCAAGTTCACTGCTAAGGCACTTAATCTGAAGTTTCGACGGTTTTCGGCACTATATTGGTGTAAACAGATTACTCGATGGGTTTTTTGGAGATGCTGAACGTGAATACGCCATCAGAACAGAACTTCTGTGCACCTGGTACCCAAAAAACCTCCAAACTCCAGAGGATAACATGCCTTACTAATGATCTTGGGTACTAGGTGGTCTGGGGTCGGCTTTGATGACGTATTCTTATTCAGCGACCCTAAAAACTGCCAAGTAATATATGTGCATGCATTCAAGGCCTAAAATCTTCAGAACCTTTAAACCCCCTCCAAACTTTTGTGTACGTTCCAATTAAATTGTTATTGCGGTACCATTAGTTAAACACAATGTTTTTATAACTTTTTTGCCGTTTTATATTTTTTAGATAAGCCAGTTTTTATCGAGATGCTGCTTCTTTTTTAATATGTTTGTGTACGTTAGGAGTAAACTATTATTGTAAACTTTTTTATATCTTAGTATTTTTTCGATAAACCACCATTTATCGAGATCTGCCTCCTTTTTTAATGTGTTTCAAAATATACCTAAAAATGTAAATTAATATCACTATAATTTTTTAAGATGCTCCTGTCATAAAGGAGCCCTTTGTAATTTCAATGGGCTGTAACTTTTTTTATGAGCACATTTGTACTAAGGTAAGTTAGGTTCAATCGATCTATTTTTGTTCCCATAATATGTGATTTAATTTATACCTGCATTTTTGTTACACCCTGTATGTTAATGCCAAAAACATACAAAAATGATTAAAACTGTAAAGGCATAACCAAAAGCATGATCTTAACTCAGACTATAACCCGTTGATAGCAGCAATGCAAGTAAAATTGAAAAAAATCTTACAAAGATCAAAATAAACTAACACTAGATATCACAAAAAATAAACGATACAGTGGAATATCAAAAACTAAAACAACAAAAATTAATGACAAAAATGAATGAAGTACAGAAAGAAATTTTAACAACAGATTAATTATGCCGATGAACAGTGGTTTCGCATGCTAAAAAGCATTATTTTAGACAGGTGAAGAAACGCTAAAGCCAGAAAAGAGATACAAAAAAACAGCAGTGAATAATCTCAGAAATCTTAAACTGATAGAAGAGGGAAGACATGTTAAGGACAGAAAAATAAGACTTAAGGTAAAGGAAGCTAAAGAAGTATTTTTTAATTTATTTCTGCTTTTTAAGTAGTATTTCGGCCTTATAGTCAGTTTATGCCTGGTTTTAATTATTTTCGAATTTAAAAAATGTTTTAGTGTCTACTATTAAATATTATTTTATTGCGATAAATACTTAACATATGACGCGATGAAAAATATCCAGGAAAAGTTAAATCACGTTCATGATTTACAACCCTATTATCCGAAGTTGATAAGAGAGTATTGTCATATTTACAACTAAACGTTGTTTGTTTATGGAGTCAGTCCATCGGTATAAATAAATATTATATCATGTAAATATAAATATAGATACAGAAGAGCAGTCCCTTTCCATTTTAATAGCTCTTTGGTCTTTGTCCGTCCTTCTATTGATGTCATTGTTCCATTCTTGTTTTATATATTTAGTGTACATGCGTTTATACCCTGTACGTGTACATTACAGTTTGTCAAACCTAAAGAGCAAGTTTGGCGACCTGTACATTTTGTTCTTATCTCGTCACTACTTATTATTCGGTCTCACAATCGGTTTTCTGTAATTCTTCAGAGTACAGTAGAACCCCGATTATCCGTGCTCCTCGGGACCGGAGGTGGCACGGATAATTGAAAAGCACGGATAATCCGAACATGTATTTCTTATGTATAATACATATGTACGTATACACATACATATGTACCTACCATAAAAAGATAACAGAAAAAATAAATCTTTCATTATGAGTCTCTATTTCGTCATTTAGAGTGTCCGTCAAGTGATTTACGATGATGCTATTTTGATAAAACCTCAAAAATGCAACTTAGACCAGGGCGCATCTGTAAACATATTAGTACATTTGGACGTTGAGAGGTGAATCAAATTTTGTTGCAGAAATTGCTTGAAAATAATTCAAATAATAGTATTTGAGTTATCCTCCCTCCCAAAAAGGTCCGGAACATTGTTTAAATAATCAAAATGTCAAAAAATTAATGAAAAATGTGATTTTTTTCTTCGTTTTTTGATTATAACTTTAAAAGCATTCATTTTCAAGAAAAGTTGACCCGTGTTGAGCTGGCCCCCCCACTTGAAAAAATCAAAAAACAAATAACCCTGATTTATGAGCTATTTATGAGCTTTCATATTCCGTAAACTAAAAATGTTGAGCTCGTTCCACTGAGCAAGAATTTAATACCTTAGTGGGGGGGGGGGGCTGAGTCAGCCCCCCGCAACCTAAAAATAGGAATATTGAATCGGTTTTTGCGGCAGAATTACGAGCTATTTATGAGCTCTTACAATTATATAGTTTCGATTTTTGAGCCCCCCAAACAATCCTTTAATTGATTTAACTTAAGAGAAAAATGCTGAGAAAACTTAAAATATATCGTATTGCGAATATAATTCCTATAGCTTATATACTCTAAGAATAAACTATTAAATCACGTGCATTTCGATTATTGAGCTACAACCCCTTCGCAAGAAAACCACCCTAACTTCCCGGCTTAAGAGAAAGTTGTACTTAAATGCATTAAATTAATTATTTGGCGACTACATATCATTTAATAATTTATAAGCTTCCACATTACGCGCATTTAGATCAGTAAATTGCAGTTTATTTTGTATAGTGCAGTCACTAAAGGTAAAAATCAACGATTACCTTCAATTTCGGTGAACCTTCATCGATTTTCACGAAAATTGGTCAGTGGTTAGAGGATACGTCAAGAAACAAAGGTGACATGGTACCACCTTGCGCCTTTACCCTGAGGGTGGATACCGCCCCTTCTCGGGGGTGAAAATTATTTTATAAAAAATAACTGCACAAATCAATAAAAGAACAAATTAAAAGCAAAATTTGTTATATAAAGTTATTAAAATAAGTCAATACTTTTTAAGTTATTAAAGATCAAAAATTTTAATTATTCGTGACAAAAAATGCATGTTTTGAAGCGGTTTTTCGCAAATCACTGAAAAACTGTAAGTTTTTACAAAAAAGTTAATAGTAGTTTAATTCGTATAGCTTATATTCTAAGAATAAACTCTTACATCACGCGCCTTTCGATTATAGAGCTACAACCCCTTCGCAAGAAAACCATCCCATATTCCCGGCTTAAGAGAGAGTTGTACTTAAAATAATTTAAATTAATTATTTGGCGACTACATATCATTTAATAATTTATGAGCTCGCAAAATATACGCATTTCAATTATTGAATTGCCATTTTCTTTCTATAGTACAGTCACTGAAGGTAAAAATCAACTACGCCCTTCGATTTCGGTAAATCTCCATTCATTTTCACGAATTGACAATAACAACTTGCGGTTTTAGCCTGGGGTATATGTCACCCCTTCTCGGGGGTGAAAATTACTTTATTAAAAATAACCCCACAAATCGAGAGAGGGACAAATTGTAAGCAAAATGTGTTATATTATGTTATTAATAAATCAATACTTTTTGAGTTATTAAAGATCAAATATTTTAATTTTTGTGAAAGAAAATGCATGCTTTAAAGCAATTTTTCATAAATAACTCAAAAAGTGTAAGTTTTTACAAAAAAAGTTTTCATCACTAAAATTGAAGCTAATAAAAAATATAATAAATTGCTTACTTGAAAAACCCTTTAATGTTAATTTAAAGTAAGTTATTGGTAATTAAATGTATATTTTTTTCTGCGACTGTTCAAATCTAAGGATTCAAGCTTAAATAACGGGAAAGAGATGCATTTTATAACACTTAGGTACTAAATACTTGTCAAAGTACTTAGAAATACCTATCAAAAATGAGCTCCAGAAAAAGTTAATAGTATCAAAATCCGCTCACCAATTTTCGTGAAAATGAATGGAGATTTACCGAAATTGAAGGTCATAGTTGATTCAGTGACTGCACTATAGAAAGAAACTGGCAAGTCAATAATTGAGATGCGTATATTTTGCGAGCTCATAAATTATTAAACGATATCTAGTCGCCAAATAATTAATTTAAATTATTTTAAGTACAACTCTCTCTTAAGCCGAGAATATGGGGTGGTTTTCTTGCGAAGGGGTTGTAGCTCAATAATCGAAAGGCGCGTGATTTAAGAGTTTATTCTTAGAATATCTATACGAATTAAACTACTATTAACTTTTTTGTAAAAACTTACAGTTTTTCAGTGATTTACGAAAAACCGCTTCAAAACATGCATTTTTTCTCGAATAATTAAAATTTTTGATCTTTAATAACTTAAAAGTATTGACTTATTTTAATAACTTTATATAATAAATTTTGCTTATAATTTGTTCTTTTATAGATTTGTGCAGTTATTTTTTATAAAATAATTTTCACCCCCGAGAAGGGGCGGTATCCACCCTCAGGGTAAAGGCGCAAGGTAGTACCTTTGTTTCTTAAGGTATCCTCTAACCAATGACCAATTTTCGTGAAAATCGATGAAGGTTCACCGAAATTGAAGGTAATCGTTGATTTTTACCTTCAGTGACTGCACTATACAAAATAAATTGCAATTTACTGATCTAAATGCGCGTAATTTGGAAGCTTATAAATTATTAAATGATATGTAGTCGCCAAATAATTAATTTAATGCATTTAAGTACAACTTTCTCTTAAGCCGGGAAGATAGGGTAGTTTTCTTGCGAAGGGGTTGTAGCTCAATAATCGAAATGCACGTGATTTAATAGTTTATTCTTAGAGTATATAAGCTATAGGAATTATATCCGCAATACGATATATTTTAAGTTTTCTCAGCATTTTTCTCTTAAGTTAAATCAATTAAAGGGTTGTTTGGGGGTGAAGGGGATGAGCTCAAAAATCGAAACTATATAATTTTAAGAGCTCATAAATAGCTCGTAATTCTGCCGCAAAAACTGATTCAATATTCCTATTTTTAAGTAGTGGGGGGGCTGACTCAGCCCCCCCCCCCCCACTAAAGTATTAAATTCCTGCTCAGTGAAACGAGCTCAAAATTTTTAGTTTGCGGAATATGAAAGCTCATAAATAGGGCTATTTGGTTTTTAATTTTTGCAAGTGGGGGCAGCTCAACACGGGTGAAAAGTTGTACTGACATAAAAGTTGCATAATTAAATTTCATACACTATAGAATTGGTTAAAAATTTTAAAAATAGTCACCCTTGTTGCAAAATAGCAATAATTGCGAAAAAAACATACAAAAACATGTATTCGCATTTTACGTTTTTAGGACCTTCATATTTCACCCAAGAAAACTTTATGATACAGTTAAACAATACTGTAAATTTCATTCAGATCGGTTTAATAGATTTTGCAAAATAAATTTTGCAATCCAGCTTTCGCAAAGAAAATTCATTTTTTCAAAATGTTACAGGATTTAAAATATAGCAGATAGCAAGTTGAAATTTTTTTACTTATAGAAGTGTACTGTACCTTTCATTTGCAATTTGCATAACTAAAATCGATTAACAACCACGGCGTCAGGAATTTTTTTGAATAAACATTAATTATTGGTGCTTCGCGCAAGACAGCGGATAGTTTGCTCTGATTGGGCATTCCAATGACCTTTGATAATGATTGATACATTTTAATTTTTATAACATTTCGATATAAATAAATAAATTTGTTTATTGCAAAATAAAAACACATACTCTATCCTTTGAAATAATATTTTTTTAGCAAAAACTTACTTTGTTCATATATTTTAACTTAGAGAATAAAAGTTTATTATTTTTAAACATATGCAATTGTGTAAACAATATTTCACAATCAATAATAAAATTAGTTTCATTTTTATGAAACTAAAATATTAAAATACAACAAAATATAGAGTAAGAAAATATTATATTAGATAAAGATTGGAAGAAATTTTGGTGGAAATCAACTTGTGTAAATCGAACACCGCTGTCCTGCGCGTAGCACCAAAAATTAATGTTTATTTAAAAAATGTCCTGACGCCTTGGTAATTAATCGATTTTAATTTTGCAAATTGAAAATGAAAGGTACAGTACACTTCTATAAGAAAAAAAATTTCAACTTGCTATCTGCTTTATTTTCAGTCCTGTAACATTTTGAAAAAATGAATTTTTTTTGCGAAAGCTGGATTGCAAAATTTATTTTGCAAAATCTATTGAACCGATCTTAATGAAATTTACGGTATTATTTTACTGTATCATAAAGTTTTTCTGGGTGAAATATGAAGGTCCTAAGTGTAGCATAAATGGTTGAAAAACGTAAAATTCGAATACTTGTTTTTGTCTGTTTTTTTCGCAATTATTGCTATTTTTCAACAAGGGTGACTATTTTTTAAATTTTTAACTAATTCTATATTGTAGGAAATTTAATTACGCAACTTTTATGTTAGTACAACTTTTCTTAGAAATGAATAGTTTTAAAGTTAAAATCAAAAAACCAATAAAAAAATCGAATGTTTCCTTTATATTTTGACATTTTGATTATTTAAACAATGTTCCGGACCATTTAGAGTGGGAGGATAACTCAGATATTATTATTTGAGTTATTTTCAAGCAATTTCTGCAAAAAATTTTAAGTCACTTCTCAACGTCCATCTCAAAACAGATGCGACCTGGACTAACTTGAGTAATAGAAAATCTGTGTAGGATCTTGATTTTGATGTGTGTATGTGTATGTCATTATTATTGGTGCTAAACTATCATTTTAGGTTCTTGATTCCTTCTCACAGTTTATGTATTATTTATGTCATATGGCCAGTTTCACCAACGACAAATAGTAGTTTATTCTATGAATAAAGTTAATCGACCAATAAACTGATATTTGTCCATTTTATTAGCTCAAATAAGACTTAATTTAGTTATTTATTAAATAACTACAGTATCAGCCAAAATAAACAGTACCGAATATAAAAAAAATATTTATGAATTAGTTTTTATGATACATAAATATGTTCAAAATGTGCACCATGGCATTGCAAACAAGCTTCATAACGTTTCTGAAGATTATTAAACATATTTAAGAAAAGTGGTTGCTACAAATGTTGAAAATAAGTTATTATTCTGTGCCGTAGTTCTCCAACAGTTTCTGGCGGATTTTCCGAGCGAAATATGGAATTCTTCATCATACCCCAAATGTAGGCATCAGGTGGTGTTAAATCCGGCGAATGAGGTGGATACTCAAAATCTGTGCGGCGAGAAATTATTCATAAGTGGATATCTTTCTGACACTTATTTTAAACATGTGCCATTATTCCGTCCAACTGAGCGGAAATTTATGTTCTACTAAAAAATCTTTTTCTTCGGTAGAGAAAACCATAATGACAAAGATTTTAACCATAGTGTAATGTCAAGATGACAGCTAATGACAAGTATGCCAAATATGATAAATGCAACTTGTGTGCGCAATTTCGCACTCGCTAGCACATACCGCTTTTTAGTTGAGTACTCTGTAGATACTGCATTTTAATTAAGCATCTGTTGAAGTTTAGCACATACGGCATATTCAAATTTGTTTATTTGGGTAGTAAATAAAATGATACGGCTTTCAGACATTGCAGAAACATAAATAAGGTCACAAAAAAAGCACATATAGCAAGAAATCGATTTTCAATTTTTTTCTGCAGATACCGCGTTTTAATTGAGGACGGCAGTATAATTCTTCTGAGTATTCTCATTTCTGTTCTTTTTCCAGCACTCTCTGTGTTTTGGCTGTGTCGGATTTTGATTTTGATGTGTGTGTATGTGTATGTCATTATTATTGGTCCTAAACTATCATTTTAGATTCTTGATTCCTTCTCACAGTTTATGTATTATTTACGCCATATGGCCAATTTCACCAACGACAAATAGTAGTTTATTCTATGAATAAAGTTATTCGACCAATAAATTGATATTTCTCCATTTTATCAACGTCAAATAAGACTTAATTTAGTTATTTATCAAATAAATACAGTATCATCCAAAATAAAGAGTAACAAATATAAAAAAAATATTTATGAATTAGTTTTTATGATACATGTTCAAAATGTGCACCATGGCGTTGCAAAAAAGCTTCATAACGTTTCTGAAGATTACTAAACATATTTAAGAAAAGTGGTTGCTACAAATGTTGAAAATAAGTTATTATTCTTTCCGTAGTTCTCCAACAGTTTCTGGCGGATTTTCCGAGAGAAATATGGAATTCTTTATCATACCCCAAATGTAGGCATCAGGTGGTGTTAAATCCGGTGAATGAGGTGGATACTCGAAATCTGTGCGACGAGAAATTATTCATACGTTGATATATTTCTGACACTTATTTTAAACATGTGCCATTATTCCGGCCAACTCCGTATGACCGGAAATTTATGTTCTACTAAAAAATCCTTTTCATCGGTACAAAAAAAAACCATAATGACAAAGATTTTAACCAGAACGTAATGTCAAGATGACAGCTAATGACAAGTATGCCAAATATGATAAATGAAACTTGCGTGCGCAATTTCCCAGCCCTCTTAATTTCGGTACTGTTTATTTTGGCGGATACCGTACTTACTGTTCGAATAAATTGGCAAGATAATCTCGCTATAAATATTTTTAAGAAAGTAAATTCGCCAGTGTTTAAATTATCAAAATTATATTGAAACAAAATATAAAAATATAAAGGTTTAATAAATTTTATTCGACGAATAAACTATACATTGATTTATTTGTTGTTGGTGAAAGCGGACCTTAGTGTGATTAATGCATCCTGCTAAATTACTTTGTACTTGATCCCTTAGTCTAAGATACGATATAAATTCGATCGGCACTGATCTGTTTAATAGATAAAAATTGTTGGATATGCAATTTAGTATCTACGTTAACAAATATAAAAAAAAACAAGGGGCACCCGATCTAATTTTGTTCTGACTAATTAATTACCTACTAATTAAAAAATTACTTTTTTTATAAATAAAAAAAATCCTACCCGAGAAGGTATTAGATTTAGATTTTTTGGATCATCAACAAAAAAGGTTCTTTGTAATTTTTCTCTTAAGTTGATCTTTTTCAAGTTATAAACAATCTAAAACTGAAAAAAGAACGAAAGATCACAATGTTCAAAATAACAAAAAAATATTATTTTTGAAATTATTATGAAGTATCTAAATTCAAGTTCAAGCGTTATTCTATCAGCTCTTGATTTTGGTCTTATTTGGAAGTATTTTGGACTTATTTAATATAAAATATTGTTTTTAGTTGTTAATGTAGCCCGATTTCATAAGGAACCTTCCTCATTAACAATTAAAAAATTATATTTCAGATTATAAAACATGGCAAAAATTCTTATAGGGAGCTTATAGCAGAATGTTTGAACTTGAATTTAGGTAGGTACTTGATGACTACAAAAATAATATTTTTTAATTCTGTTTTTGAACCTTGAAAATCGTCATCTTTCATTCTTTGTTCAGTTAAATTGTTTATAACTCGAAAACGATCAACGTAAGAGAAAATTTACAAAAGACCTTTGTGCAGAACGCTTCACCAATGGTAAAAGGACCTGCTGAATATCTCTTGTCCTTCACACAAGAGGGGAATCATCTTCTATAGTGACTGATATAATTAGACTCTGATATTCTTTGTCGAGTCGAAGCAAGGTGTAAATCGGTGTTGAAATGATTCAAATACGTTTGGGATAATTATTTTATTTACCACAATCTCTATTATTTACAAGTACTATACAATATAATTAATATTGGGTTTACTACAACAAAAAACATATAACAAACATTATTTGCTATGTACATAGAATTGATAGTAATGGCATTACTATCATTATCATTATAAGGCAGTTGATGGAAAAATACAGGAGTAAAGAAACAAACGCTCATATGGTATTCATTGATCTTGAGAAAGCATATGATAGAGTTCCTCGAGAGATTCTGTGGTGGGCACTCAATAAGAAAGGAGTCCCTGATGCATATGTAAAGATTGTGAGGGATATGTACGAGGGAGTAACGACTAGTGTTAGGACAGGTGTGGGAGAGACTGATAAATTTCATGTGAAAGTAGGATTGCACCAAGGCTCGGTGCTTAGTCCGTACTTATTCTCATTAGTTTTGGACCAGATAACAGCGAAACTACAGGGTAACATTCCATGGTGCTTAATGTATGCTGATGATGTCGTGTTAGTAGGAAATAGTGAAAGAGACTTAGAACAAAAACTGGAACAGTGGACACGAGCTCTGGAGGAAAAAGGTTTAAAACTTAGTAGGACAAAGACAGAGTATTTGGAATGTTCGTTTAAAGATGGAGTTACTACAAATAAAATGGTATCTTTGGATGGTGAACAGATTGTAAAAAGCAATAGTTTTAAATACCCGTATTACAGAGTAATGGAGAAATAGATGGAGATGCATGCAGTAGAATTAGGGCTGGATGGATGAAGTGGAAGGAAGCGAGTGGTATGTTGTGTGAAAGAAAAGTTCCAATGAAGCTGAAAGGAAAATTCTATAAAACAGCCATAAGACCGGCTATGATGTAGGAAACTGAATGTTGGGCAGTGAAAAAGAAACAGGAACAACGAATGCATGTGGCGGAGATGAGAATGCTTAGATGGATTAGGGGAAGTCTAGGTGTGGCACCAATTGATGCCAAAATGAGAGAGCATAGGTTGACATGGTTTGGTCATGTTCAACGTCGTGACGTTAATCATCCAACACGAAGAGTAGCTGAAGTGCAGATTCCTGGAAGGAGTAGGAGAGGAAGACCAAAGAAGATGTGGGGGGAGACGATTAGGCAGGACATATTGGTAAAGGGGATTAATATTGATATGACCCAGGATAGAATTGTGTGGAGAAATGCAATAATGATGAATAGAATTGGTAGTAAATTGAATCGCGATTTAAGAGTCAAGCATCTGATTTAAAGAGTGAAAGAAATAATTCGCGTGAATAGCCGTGTAATGTAATACGAAGACGAGAGCCGCAAGAATACTTTCCAGTGATGTGGGAGAGAGGGGATACGACATAACGGATGATTTTGTATTTACAAGATGGGACCACTTTTGTGCTACATCCAATATGGCGACGGGCAGGTTTTTATACGGTATATATGGAATATATTATTAATTAGTTATTAAATTGATTAATTATTTATATATTTGTATAATATAATATAATTTTTTAATGATATACAGGGTGAGTTTTTAGTGTGGGATCGGTCGATAATTCCATTATGGTATAGAATATCGAAAAAAGTTATTTAGAAAAATGTAGGCAATGATATTCTCTAGGCTTGGAAAATATGTCCATTTCTACAGGGTGATCAATAACTGCGTGGTATATCAAACATATAATTTTTTAAATGGGACACCCTATATATTTTTTCATATTTATATTCCTCTCATAATTCCTGTTCATATAATATAGAGTTTTGCATTACTATACAGAGTATTTAACAAGTTATGACCATTTTTATTTCTAAATCCCTATGAGATTAACACCATGTATGTAAAGAAGTAATTCATAAACAATAATTTATTTTGTATAATAAGATAAACAATGTTCTGTAGTTTTTAAATTAAGTTTAACTGAAATCATTGACGAATATTTGTATACAGGGTGAACTACAAAACCAAATTACGATTTTCTCAAATTTTTTAAATGGATCACCCTATATTTTATTTTTCAGAAATATTGTACTTATGATATTCTTTCATTTTTATATAGCATTCCCTATATCTAAACTCGTCAGTTTCCGAGATATTTTCAGTTTACTTCAAATTTCGGGAATACATTCAATTTTTCCACTAAAATTACGTAAGTTAGTATTGAGTGATAATAATATAACAAAATTATTTTAATTCAATAAATAACTAACACAGAATATAAACCATAACAATATGCAATAAATGTATCAATAAATATGATATTAAGGAATTATCATATTATTTCCCTAATATACAAGAATCGTAAAATTCCTACAAAAAAAAAAAATAGGTCTTGTGAGTAGTAATATAACAAGATTATTTTTATGTAATAAACAACTCACACAAAACATAAATCAAAACAATATACAACTGATGTAACAGTTTTTAGGTTGTTATATAAACAGTATTTTAAGTCAAGAAGTTTTTAGTAACACATTCCTAATTGCATATTGTGACGCGCAGTTATTAATACTATAATTTTCATACTAATTTTCATTAATATGCATCAAGAAATCCATACTTTAGCACTTGTAGTCAAACTAGGTGATCTATAAATGTTAAAGGTGCTATTGTTTGCGATTATTTGATTGGCCCACATTTTTTTTGACGGTTGAGGTTTTTACACGACTGTGCTCCAGTTCTTCCAAAATTGATTGTTTCATGTGGGACTATATAAAAAACCTTGTATACCAGAAGCATCCAACAACGCCTGATGATATGAAAAATAGAATAAGAGGAGAAATATAGAATAATAATATTAAATTACAAAAATGTTAAGAATTGTGGCTCGGTTATTTAAATATCGGTTACAAAATTGCATAGACGTTGAACGTGGACATTTTCAACATTTACTTTAGACTTAGGTATATCCTTAACATCACATTAATTGGTACATTCATTAAATATTGTTATGGGTTATGGTTTACATATTTTGTTAGAAATTCATTGAATGCAAATATTTGTTATATTATTACACAATACTTTTTTATTAAGTTATTTCTACTTATTAAAAATTGAATGTATTTCCGGCAAATGAAGAAAACTAAAAATATCTCACAAACTAAGAAGTTTAGGTATAGGAGATGCTATATAAAAATGAAAGAGTATCATAAATACAACATTCCTAAAAAATTAAATATAGGGTGATCTATTTAAAAAAATTGAGGAAACGTAATTTTGTTTTGTAGTTTAAAAGTGCTTATAACATTAAATGTTTTACTAAAAATTTCTTGGCTTAGAATACTGTTGATATAACAATCTAAAAACTGTTACATCCGTTGTATATTGTTTTGATTTATGTTTTATGTGAGTTATTTATTAAATAAAAATAATCTTGTTATATTATTATATACAAGACAAATTTTTTTTGTAGGAACTATACGAGTCTTGTATATTAGGGAAATATGATAATTTCTTAATATCACACTTATTGGTACATTCACTGCATATTGTTATGGTTTAAATTTTGTGTTAGTTATTTATTGAATAAAAATAATTTTGTTTAATTTTCACTCAATACTAACTTATCTCTACTAGAAAAAATGAATGTATTCCCGAAATTTGAAGACAACTTAAAATATCTCGGAAAGTAATGAGTTTAGGTATAGGGAATGCTATATAAAAATGAAGGAGTATCATAAAAACAATATTTCTGAAAAACAAAATATAGGGTGATCCATTTAAAAAAATTAAGAAAATCGTAATTTGGTGTTGTAGTTCACCCGGTATACAAATAGTTGTCAATGATTTCAATTTAACTTAACTTAAAAACTACAGTATATTGTTTATCTTCTTATGTAAAACAAATTATTTTTTACGAATTACTTCTTTATATACATGGTGTTAGTATCATAGGAATTTCGAAATAAAAATGGTCACAACTTGTTAAATACTCTGTATAGTAATGCAAAACCCTATATAATATGAACAATAATTATGAGAGGAATATAAATATGAAAAACTATATAGGGTGTCCCATTTAAAAAATTATATGTTTGATATACCACGCAGTTATTGGTCACCCTGTAGAAATGGACATATTTTCCAAGCCTAGAGAATATCATTGCCTACATTTTTTCTAAATAACTTTTTTCGATATTCTATACCGTAATGGAATTATCGACCGATCCCGCACTAAAAACTCACCCTGTATTTTATACAGGGCAGAATATACTACCAAAGAGTTGTTCCGCCACATTGGATAGAGCGTTTTTGCCCGAGCCCATCTACTTCACCGTATGCCTTATCCCCTCCCTCCCACATACGAAGCGTTAATAACCGCTATGAATTCCAAGATTTTATTGGTTACAACTACCCACGTGATATCTGTGTTCGTATTGGTCAAATGATTAAGAATGGCAGAGCGGGATATTTAAATACCAATATTGTATGCAAAGTGTCGTTTCAAGAAAACAAGTCTGGTGACCGAGGATGATAAATAAATATTTCTTGTTTATCTTACAATTGACAATTTTTATGATACAAATAAAAGTGTGGTAGAAAATCAATATTGAAAAACAGTATAGGTATTGATTAAAAAACACTATTTATTCGTTTCCACTAGTCTTCTTTCTAGACTGTACCTAGTCTCATAAAATATTTCTTTTTATCTAATAAAAAATATAAACAATTATTGTATAGTAATAATATTCTTTTAATTTATTTCAGTTGTTCAATACAAACACAGCAGCGCTAGAATAGACCTTATAAATTAAATTATAAATGCATGAAAATTAAAAACAGATAATTTACATAAAAGTAAATATACCTACTTGATATGGGGAAAAGTAATTTAGGGGAAATTATGTTACATTATATAATTATGATTTTCTTTGGCATTTTGTGAAATGTAGGGCATGTTGTGTCTTGTGTCCTTTTAAAAAGTCTGAAATTTCATTTACATTTGGATTTTTAAACGTATCACTTATTAATATGTTGTTACGATTTTTGTTTCTTTGTGGAGAAATACCGTTTCTGTGGTTCAATGTTTTTACGTATTGAAACTTTTAAAACACTTCAATTTTTTTTATGCAAATTTTGATAAAATTTTTTGTTGCATGTAGGTATATTTGATAAAACAATCTAAGAATTGCTGTCACTTGAATTATCTAAATCGGGTGTATGTATTTACAAGCATCATCAAATCTTCATGATCTTTTTTATTACAAATTAAATTGATGTTACTTAAATCCTTAAAGTCGTGGTTTCACTATCAAATAATTTGATCAAACAGTTTTAGCAAACTCAGGAAGTGACGTCACAACTGCAGTTTGTTCAAATTATAAAAATCTAGTGGTCACACTATCAGTTTAGTTTGATCAAATTTTGTATTGAGAGTTGTGGTAGTAGGTACATATATCAAAACCCACAAGCATTCCAACACTTTAATGAATAATAAGCCCCAAACTCTCTCTCTATTGTAGAAGGGAGACAGTAACAAACCAAAAAGAAATCAAGTCCTGATTAGGAAAAATCTAGAAAACAAACAAGAGTAACTATTGGCTACAAAAGCTGCTGTACAAAAATCAGTGTGCACGCTGAAGAAAGCAAAGCAGGGAATGATCAACGAAACAATTTTAATGTGTAGCTAGGCCACGACTGATAAACATATACAGGGGCTCACAGCTTCAATGATGCAGTCACTACTCAATAAAGCTAGCTTGTGTCAGTGGCTCAATATTTATTAGAAAAAACTTACATACTGAAAGTAGGTAAGTTAGTATGAGTCTTCTAAAATAGCATAAACAACTATGTTTTGGGTTTCAAATATGCAATAATTAACACCCTCAGCGCCAGTGTATTCTTTTAGATACAAACTCTCCTCAACGCTGTGTACCGAAAAAGATACACATGGCTCGTTGTGTTCGATCTGTTGTGTTACCTAAAAGGACACACTTTCTTAAGTTTTTATATGTAGAGAATAATGCTATGGCCTGAGCCAATTTCCTGGTATAACTGTGTTTGGCCTTACAACATGAAAAGATAGGTTGTATGTAACTAGAAATTCGTATGAAAAATGTTGCCATGTATGGGCCAAAACAACTTGCTCCAACTCATTATGCAGGGAAAGATTCAAGGAAAAAGAAGCATAGGGAGACGCAGAATATCATGGCTGCGCAACCTGAGAGAATGGTATGGATGTACATCAAACGAACTTTTCGGAGCAGCCGTCTTCAAAGTCCTAATAGCTAATATGTGTTGTCAGAGAAATAGCAAATAATCCCAAAAAAGTGCACCAAAATTGAGAGATCAGGCGGAAAGACAGTTTGGAAAAGATGTAACCCTGAAACAATTAGACGGATATTACAAAAGAATAATCTACATAGCTGAACTCTGAACTGCAAGAAATAAATCTTCTATCAGCCAAAGAAATAAGCAACAAGGAGTTTTGTTTTCTTTATTAATATTCTCGTTTAAAAGTTTACATCATTTTAGCTGATATCAAAATCATACACAAAATAATGAAAGGATTATTGTTATTGTATGGTATATTTGAAACCCAAAACATAGCTTATGCTATTTTAGGAGGACTTATAGTTAGTAACTTACTTTTAGTATGTAATTTTTTTCTAATATTGAGTCACTGACACAAGCTAGTTTTATTGAGTAGCGACTATATCATTTCAGAATTGAGGCTGTGAGTCACTGTAGGTGCAGTACAATAATTTTGCTTATACAAATTATCAGTAATAATATTTTTATTTACAAATTTACATCAAAATAAAAATTTCATCACATAATGATGTCTAACAGCTGATTGTCATTTGTCTTTATTGCTTAATTATCTGACCAATACGAACACAGATATCACGTGGGTAGTTCTAACCAATAAAATCGTGGAATTCATAGCGGTTATTAACGGATCGTCTCCCACATACGAAGCGTTAATAACCGCTATGAATTCCAAGATTTTATTGGTTAGAACTACCCACGTGATATCTGTGTTCGTATTGGTCAAATGATTAAGAATGACAGAGCGGGATATTTAAATACCAATATTGTATGCAAAGTGTCGTTTCGAGAAATAAGTCTGCTGACCGAGGATGATGGATAAATATTTCTTATTTATCTTATAATTGACAATTTTTATGATAGAAATAAAAGTGTGGTAGAAAATCAATATTGAAAAACAGTATTGATTAAAAAAACACTATTTATTCTTTTCTACTAGTCTTCTTTCTAGACTGTACCTAGTCTCATAAAATATTTCTTTTTATGTCATAAAAAATATAAACAATTATTGTATAGTAATAATATTCTTTTAATTTATTTCAGTTGTTCAATACAAACACAGCAGCACCAGGGACGTATCTTGACATTCCTGCGCCCTTGGCGAAATTAAATGCTCCCGCCCCACCCCCTCCCCACAAAGAACGAAACTCTCATTAATTGCAACCACAATTCACATTCACTATGCAGAGGGACTGTAATGTAACAATTTTTAAATAGTTGTAGGTGTAGGCAAATTACTACAACTACTACTTTAAAATGTATTAGGCCTGGGTTAAAAAAACAGTAACAATGAAGGAGGTGAAATGAATTTCGACTGGATTCAAGTTCTCTGTTTAACCCAGATATGACAATACCAAGAGGCACCATTAAGAAAATATTCCAATTTACGGTTCAGACAACCCGTATGAAACGAGTCTGTGTACTCGTACCTGTGTACTCATACTGTAAACTAATACAGAGTATGTCATTAGTAAAATAAGCAAATCTACGGTTTCGTTTTGATTTAAATCTGTCTGCCTCCATCTCCATCCTCCGATAGCCTCCTTGACAACAGGTAGACCTAGAAATAGTACTATCGGAGGATGAAGGGAGACAGATTTAAATCAAAACGAAACCGTAGATTTTCTTATTTTAATAAAGGAGGTATTTTTGAAACATTATTTATTTTACTTACTTATAAAATTATTCTACTCACTACTACTTTACATGTAATATTGTGATTCACAATTTGTGAATATCTTACATCCATGACAAAATGTACTTACTTACATAAACTATCATAACTATGCACTTATGTTCATATTACTTTCAGCGAAAACATACAGTGGAGCCCCGATAAGTCGGCCCCTGATAACCCGGAAGTCCGGCTAACCCGAACCGATTTTAATCAGACAAATATTTCAACAATAAAAATATATGTAATATAATATTTGATAGATAATGGGTATTTGTGTAATTTGAACTATACGATAGTAAAAATGACTCACGGTACATGGCGTTCATTGTTTCGGATTATCGGAAACAACAGGCCCCTGTTACTCCTTTATTTATTTCAAACTGTCTTAGCATTGTTTAAAAAAGACTAAAAGACTATTAAAAAAATTCATTTTTAAACAATGGTCTTAGTCTCCACTGTTCTGATTGTGACCGTATTGTGTGTGTACCTAGTACAGTCGTATTTCAATTATAACTGAGTTTATTTGTAAGTATACCGTGTTTTATTAATTTTTTACCATATTCTCCGGCTACTTTATAAAATTAAAATCTTGGATTTCCTAAAAGTTTTTCTTCCGCTAATTTTGCGCCCCCTCACTCTTGCGCCCTTGGCGGGCGCCTCTTTCGCCAACCCCTAAATACGTCCCTGAGCAGCACTAGAATAGATCTTATAAATTAAATTATAAATGCATGAAAATTAAAAACAGATAATTTACATAAAAGTAAATACAGTAAAATCTCCGTTAACTGAAATAATAGGGGGGAAGGCAGTTTCGGATAACAAAAATTTCGGTTAAAAATAGCATTGTTTTTTGTATTCTTCTTGTATAAAATTACATAGTATTCTTGGTCAAAGTTGGTATTAAAAACACTATGAGGTGATTTCGTAATATGTTTAATATTAGTTGCAATCTTTAGTTGTATGAAAGCAATGTTGACAAATTAACATCAAATTGTTTCCGTTTTAGGATAAAAATTTACTTTTATTGATGAAATTATTGAAACTGTCAACCGTTTCGGTTAAACGATGTTTCGGTTAACAGAGGTTTTACTGTATACTGGATATGGGGAAAAGTAATTTAGGGGAAATTATATGTTATATTATATAATTATGATTTTCTTCGGCATTTTGTGAAATATAGGGCATTTTGTGTCTTGTGTCCTTTTAAAAAGTCTGAAATTTCATATTTCATTTACATTTGGATTTTTAAACGGGTCTAGGACGTTTCATCGCCGCCGTTTCGATGCCGCCAGTTCATCGCCGGCCGATTCATCGCCGGCCGTTTCGATGCCGCCGGTTCATCGCCAGTCAATTAATCGCTAACTGATATATTTCCGAATTTTCGACAAATTTTCGACAGTTACATTTATTATTTATTTTTAGTATTAATTAGGAATTCTAGGAAATGCGAGATATGACCATTCCCGTTGCCATACTTAATCTTTTAATAGACTTAAACTTTTATAATATAACATATAATTTAACACTACAAATTTAATACTGTTTAGTATAAAATTTAGGGGAAGTAGAAATAGAACAGTAAATTAATATAATAATATTTTTTATCTATTTATTTGAGTCGATCAGTGCGACTAGCGGCTGACCCTCACTTCACTTCGTCGTGAGGTACGAGAGTTCAAGCCCAGCCCAGGCCATCGGAAAACAAAAAGGCTAACGCGTCAGTATAAAATTCTAAATATGAATCTGGCGTTTAGACCTGAATATGCGGGCATCTGATCGACCTATGAGGGAGCAGTACGGCAAGGGATAAGGGCTTGCGGCTCGGTGAAACTCCCCCATAGATCCCTACCGAAGGGCGTTGACGCCTAAGAACGGTGTATATACATCTATTTATTTGTCATAAGTTTTGAACTGAATTTAACGTCGTGTCGTGTCATCTCCCATAATACAAGATCAACTAACTAACTGGCGATGAAACGGCCGGCAATGAAACGGCCGGCATCGAAACGGCGGCGATGAACCGGCGGCGATGAAACGTCCCATTCCGTTTTTAAACGTATCACTTATTAATATGTTGCTACGATTTTTGTTTCTTTGTGGAGAAAAACCGTTTCTGTGGTTCAATGTTTTTACATATTGAAACTTTTAAAATACTTCAATTTTTTTATGCAAATTTTGATTAAATTTTTTGTTGCATGTAGGTATATTTGACAAAACAATCTAAACATTGCTGCCACTTAAATTATCTAAATCGGGTGTATGTATTTACAAGCATCGTCAAATATTCATGATCTTTTTTATTGCAAATTAAATTGATGTTACTTAAATCCCTAAAGTCGTGGTTTCACTATCAAATAATTTGATCAAACAGTTTGAGCAAACTCAGGAAGTGACGTCATAACTGCAGTTTGTTCAAATTATAAAAATCTAGTGGTCACACTATCAGTTTAGTTTGATCAAATTTTGTATTGAGAGTTGTGGTAGTAGGTACATATTATCAAAACCCACAAGCATTCTAACACTTTAACGAATAATAAGCCCCAAACTCTCTCTCTATTGTAGAAGGGAGACAGTAACAAACCAAAAAGAAATAAGTCCTGATTAGGAAAAATCTAGAAAACAAACAAGAGTAACTATTGGCTACAAAAGCTGCTGTACAAAAATCAGTGTGCACGCTGAAGAAAGCAAAGCAGGGAATGATCAACGAAACAATTTTAATGTGTAGCTAGGCCACGACTGATAAACATATACAGGGGCTCACAGCTTAAATGATGCAGTCACTACTCAATAAGGCTAGCTTGTGTCAGTGGCTCAATATTTATTAGAAAAAACTTACATACTGAAAGTAGGTAAGTTAGTATGAGTCTTCTAAAATAGCATAAGCTATGCTTTTGGTTTCAAATATGCCATAATTAGCACCCTCAGCGCCAGTGTATCCTTTTAGATACACACTGTCCTCAACGCTGTGTACTCAAAAAGACTGTTTTGTCACCGAAAAGGACACACTTTCTTAAGTTTTTATATGTAGAGAATAATGCTATGGCCTGAGCCAATTTCCTGGTATAACTGGGTTTGGCCTTATGACATGAAAAGATAGGTTGTATGTAACTAGAAATTCGTATGAAAAATGTTGCCACGTATGGGCCAAAACAACTTGCTCCAACTCATTATGCAGGGAAAAAGAAGCATAGGGAGATGCAGAATGTCGTGGCTGCGCAATAGGGTGGAGCGAAAAAATCAACTTTTAAAATTTAAAATGCCTGTATGCGGAAAAGTGGTCTGCATATTTGTTGTAATACCCTGCAAAATTTCAAATCGATCGGACTTCGTTTAGCGGTGCCCCCACTACTTCGAAATTTGAGGCTATTGGCCTCCCACTAAAGTAATGCGCCGATGCGCCCGCCTTCGTTAATACTTACTTGGTTAATTTTGGTAGTAGTTCGATTCGAGAGCAAACTGCGTTTCTTGTATTAGTATCAATTTAGATGCAATACAGTGAACCGTTGTTTTATTCTGTGTTGTTAAACTGTGTCCGTGAGATCCGTAAAAAAAGAAAACATGCCTAAAACACGAACAGACGTCGCTTGTTGTGTTTTTGGAGCACCAAGGAAGTTTAAAGACAATATGTTACCGACCTGTGCTGATGTTATCAGAAACTTTTTGTGTATTCGCCAGTTTATGAAAGAAGCTGCAGCAAATAATGCTGAACCAACTGTTAGTGACATTAATGAAATTCTTCTTGTTGAATTAAAATTGCTGTGGGTTAAAGCATCCATTCCGATAATATCCGATCAACAAATTAAATCTAAATTAAAGGAATTACATCAAAAATACAGAAATATTAAAAAACCTATGAAAAGTAGAAACTCAGCCAATATGCAAAGAAAGGTTAAAGATTTTAGAGATTTATTGGAAAAGAAATTGTTTGATATTGCATCATGCAAATGTTCTGACTATTTATTATGCAAATGCAAAAATAAAATACCGGCTCGAGAGCATGACTTCATTAAAGATCAGAGGCATGATAGAAAAATGGTAATTGGTTCGGTGGATAAAGTAATTACCAAAAAACTAGAACGCTCTATTTACCGGAAAATTGTGGAAACACAATCTCCAATAGCTACATCTTCTTCATCAAGATCCGAAACACATCTTCCAGTAGAACAAATTATAAGTGAGTCTTCAGATGAAAGTGCCACAAGTGTCTACGAGAAAAATACAAAAACCGGAACAAAAGACGATTTACCGAATACAAAAAAAACAAAACAAATGCGAATTAGTTTGCCAAACTTAGCTCAAGCATGCGATCGTACAGGAGTATCTGATAGAGTAGCATCCATAATAACAAACTCGGTGTTGCAAGATCTAAGTTTCATCTCGGTAGAAAGTCATGACAAAATCATAGATCGGAGTAAAATTAGGCGGGAGAGAAAAAAAAGGCGCAACCAGATTAAAATTGATGATACAAAAATTTTTAAATTTCTTCATGGAATCTATTTTGATGGTAGAAAAGATAGAACTCTACAAAATGAAATGAAGGATAATAAATACTACAAAACTACCATATCTGAAGAACATATTGTCTTAGTCTCTGAGCCCAAGTCAAAATATATAGGACATATTAGTGTATCGTCGGGTAGTGCAGAAGAAATCAGCAAGACAATGTTGGACTTTCTAAATAAAAATGTAGACCTTGATAATTTGGTAGCTGTTGGATGCGACGGAACTGCTGTCAATACAGGTATTCACAATGGTGTTATCCGTAAAGTAGAACTTGCAATTGGTCGATCAATGCAATGGTTTATTTGCATATTACATACCAATGAACTACCTCTGCGCCATCTAATAAAGCACTTGGATGGAGAAACTACCGGACCACGTGAGTTTTCAGGACAAATTGGAAAAGGACTACAAAACTGCGAGCATCTTCCTGTAGTTAAATTTGAGCAAATTCGATCAGTTTTACCCAAATATGATGCAAAGGAAATCGAGAAGCTTAGCACGGATCAGAAATATTTATTTGAAATTAGTAATTCAGTATCTAACGGTAAAATCTCGAGTGACTTAGCAAGAAGACAACCGGGAAAAATTTCACATGCTAGATGGCTAACAACTGCAAGCAGAATTCTTCGTCTTTACGTAGCAACAGATCCTCCTTCGGAAAACCTAAAATCTTTGGTATGCTATATACAAAACGTATATGCCCCACTGTGGTTCGAGATTAAAGCAAGACCATTTTGTTTTGATGGACCAGTACATTTATTTAATTTAGTAAAAAGGACGAGGTATTTGTCACCTGAACTGCAAAAAATAGTGGACAGGATAATACAAATTAATGGTTATTTTGCACATCCTGAAAATGTGTTGATAGCAATGCTTTGTGATGAACGGCAGCATATCAGAGAGTTAGGTTTGCGGCGAATCTTAAAATCCAGAAACTCCCATGAAATAAGAAAATTTAAAGTCCCAGAAATTAACTTTAACGCAAATGACTACATTGAAATGATTGACTGGCAACAATTAGTGATAAGCGAACCTCCAATGACAAAAAAAATTTCAACAGAAGATCTAAAACAGATGATTAAAGATGTTCCTGAAGAAATGGAGATACTACGTTTTCCCTGTCACTCCCAAGCTATAGAACGCTGCGTTAAGTTGGTAACAGAGGCATCCTTAAAAGTATGTGGGCCTGAAGCAAGAGATGGCTTCATAAGGTCCCAAATAGTTTCCCGACAAGCATTACCTAAATTTAACACAAAAGTTGAGTTTTTAGCTAATCTCAAGCATTAAATCATAAACGTTTTAAAGGTGGGTGGGTGGGTGGAACTCGAATTGCAGCCACCTCCTCGTGGTGAGTTCTGGGTTGTTTTCACGGAAAACAAGCGAAGAGCTGCAAAAAAAATCACTTTATTTTAATTTTTAGGTGGCTCGGGGCACCGGAAAAAATTATCGCATCAAATTCATTTTTTGCAAGCTACTTACACTACACGTGAGACCACTTTTCCACATACAGGCGAAAAAATTTGAGAAAAAAAAATTTTTGTTTTATTTTCACGTTATCTTAATTTTTAGGTGGCTTGGGGCACCGGAAAAAATTATCCCATCAAATTCATTTTTTGCAAGCTACTTACACTACACGTGAGACCACTTTTCCGCATACAGGCGAAAAAATTTGAGAAAAAAAAAAATTTTGTTTTATTTTCACTCCACCCTACTGCGCAACCTGTGAGAATGGTACGGATGTACATCAAATGAACTTTTCAGAGCAGCCGTCTCTAAAGTCGTAATAGATAAGATGTATTGTCAGAGAAATAGCAAATAATCCCAAAAAAGTTCACCAAAATTGAGAGATGAGGTGGAAAGACAGTTTGGAAAAAGATGTAACCCTCAAACAATTAGACGGATATTACAAAAGAATAATTTACATAGCTGAACTGCAAGAAATAAATCTTCTATCAGCCAAAGAAATAAGCAACAAGGAGTTTTGTTTTCTTTATTAATATTCTCCTTTAAAAGTTTACCTTTAAAAAAAAGTTTAACTTTAAAAGTTGATATCATAGCTGATATCAAAATCATACACAAAATAATTAAAAGATTATTGCTATTTAAGTATGGTATATTTGAAACCCAAAACATAGCTTATGCTATTTTAGAGGACTTTTATTTAGTAACTTACTTTCAGTATGTAATATGTAATTTTTTTCTAATATTGAGTCACTGACACAAGCTAGATTTATTGAGTAGCCACGTATCATTTCAGAATTGAGGCTGTGAGTCACTGTAGGTGCAGTACAATAATTTTGCTTTTATATTCATACAAATTATCAGTAATAATATTTATTTACATTAAAATAAAAATTCCATCACATAATGATGTCTATCAGCTGATTGTCATTTGTCTTTATTGCTTAATTCTTTGACCAATACGAACACAGATATCACGTGGGTAGTTCTAACCAATAAAATCGTGGAATTCGTAGCGGTTATTAACGGCTCGTCTCCCACATCACTGATACCAAAGAATACTCCATCCAAGTTGGATGGAGTATTCTTTGCTATAATTGTGATGGCTGCACGCAAAGGTGGAATTTCTTGTGTGGTTCGTGGATGCCAGACTAGATCTGGGGAACAAATAAGTCTTTTTTCAATACCACGAGATCGTAGCAGGTAAACAAATCAAATTTGATATTAAAACGCGCTACAAAAGTTATCTGAACATTAATATTCTAATTCAATACATTTTTTTATAGAGCTGAATTATGGCTAAAAGCTGCAATTAGGGAAGATTTACTTTCAAAGGATGTCAATGAATTGCACAAAAATTATAGAATGTGTGAGAAACACTTTCAACCACATTTTATATCGAAGGGGGGAAACGTAAGAAAAAATTTATTTATACAAGCTCATCCTACGATATTCCCATACAACCAAGATGTACAATCTGCAGATGAACCCTTAAGAAAAATCATAAGACTTGAAACACAGATTGAAGGTAGGTACAGCTTATTTATTCACAATAATTACAGTGCCTCATAAAAGTCATATAAAAATAAGTACAGTAGAAAAAATGAAAAAATACCCATAAACAGTCATATAAAACACGCTGTATTTTCCTGTCACTGTGTCACAAAAAAAATTGACCAGCGCAAGTACTTGTAATAATTATTGTTACATGTACTTTCACTGGACAATTTTCTTTGTGACACGGTGACAGTAAAATACAGTGTGTTTTATATGTTCGTTCATGGGTATTCTTTCATTTTTCTGACTGTATCTGCTTGTATATGTACTGCTTATACATATGTACAGTGAAGTGATCTAATAACCTGCAGAATAATGCAAGAGATGGAAAACATAATACATTGTGAAGTAAAGAGAGGTGGAAATTATCAATATAAATGTATAAATTAACATTACATTACATAGTTTCCCAGCTTTAGAAATATAGAAGGAATATGACTACTGTTACTATGACAGGAGAATTTTATAAAATACTCCCCTCACAGACTACTAAAGGTGGGAAACTATGTAATGTAATGTTAATTTATAAGTTTATACTGATAATTTCCACCCATACTAATTTCACCTCTATTTACTTCGCAATGTACATATTATGTTTTCCATCTTTTGCGTTATTCTGCCGGTTATTAGCACGCTCATCACTGTATAAGTTGTTTGTTGTTTTTCATCATAACATAAACAGGATCTAGAATTTTGAAATTTAATAATCTTTTATCAACCTTTAGACACCATTTTGCAACTTGTATTTTATAAGAACGTATCTTATGGTTACATATTGAGTAATACATATGTTGTGGTTTTAGATAAAACTGAAATAGATATTATGCAGCCAGTTGCCAAAAAAACTGATGCCAGTCATAGTATGCACAGTATACCTGATACTTTGATGGAAGAATCTGTGGTAACAGGTAATTTTATTTATTGCTCCTACAACTCTATTACGTGTTCAACAAATCACTAATAAGCCTTAACATATTCTTCTTAAAGTTTCATCTCCTATCGGAGGTTGGATATCATAATGGCTGTGGTCACTTTGTTGACTGCTGCTCTGAACAGTTGTAACTACAGTTAAACCATTCTCTAAGGTTCCTCAGCCAGGAGATGCGTGTTCTTCCTATGCTTTTAAAGATATATTAGTTTCCTTCTACTATAGTTGATTTTTTAACCAAGAGGAGTAAACTAAAAAGACAGATTCACACCCAAGAAAGTTACTGGAAAGTCACCAATTTCATCTTTTTTTTTTTCGTTGATCATATCGGCTTTCGATGATAATCCATACATAATATGTTATACTAACACATCGCTAAAGAGTTCTAAAAACAACTGTTTTTATATAAAAGTAGACTAAAAATCTAAAAATTAAAGGCATAATGCAGAAAACACAAAAAATCGCTGATATATTTAATTAACCTATAAAATGACATAAGTAACAAAATTTCATAAATGTCATTAGTGTCAAAATTTAATAACAGTGGAGTAAAGTCGCCTGCGGTTGGACCAATTAGAAACAAGCATTACGGGGTGGTAAATTTGATTCACTCCTCTTCGTTAAAAAACAAACAATAGTATCTTTAACATATAGTTCTTCAATTATATCTTTGCACATGCATGAAATTATTCACTAATTACTTATTATACTAGGTCACCATTTTACTCACAGAAACTATAATAGTGTAGCAAAATTAAACTGCTTGTCCATAGAAACCACAATAAGTTAAACAAAGATAAACAATATGGCATACCTTGTCTTTGATACCTTGTTTACTATGAATTTTGACGTTTATCATTTTTAGTGACATTTATATCAGTGCATTTGTTCATTCATTTTGTCAATAACCGTTCATGTTGTTTAACATTGAATTTCTTACACACTACATGTACATTTTATGCTCCAAACTGTGCGAAGGTATTTTTGAAGGCAAGCAATGTCATAAACTTAATTTCGACAAAAGTAGTCTTTGACCAGTTGTTACACCTAACCCTTTAATTATTATATTGACAGTACATATCAATGATATTACATATCTACATACATTTCACTTAATGTTTTGGTTTAACTTATGTGCAAACGAATCATGACATTTGTGCAAAGATAAAATGGAACACCTATATCTGCTTTGAATGTGTGTGTTAAGCCTGTCATGCACGGGGAGCTAAACTATATTATATATGTATTCGTGCAACATTCCCGAACATATCGTGGGTAAGTTCAGGATACATTCAGGGGATGCTGCGAGAATAAATCTATAATATATGTATAATATATGTAGTATATTATATATATGCATACCCTGTGTGTGACAAGCTTTATTTGGTTATTAAATATACTTTATTATTTCAGATGTTGATGTCAATACCGAAGTATCTACCAGACCCCATACTCCAGCACACACAGTTTCAACTCAAACTCCCCCCAAATTATCTAGTAGCTCACCAAGGAAAGTAAAATTACGAATAAAAATAAAAACTTTACAAAAAAATATTAGGAAATGCAAATCATCCAAGAAGAAGAAGGAAAATGATAACATTTATTTAAATAAATTTAATCAAATGTGTGACAAACTATTAAACAAGCCTTTAGCACAAATAGTAAAAGCTCAAGCATTATTAAAAAGTAAACCTCCAAAAAGTAGGAGGTATTCTGATGAATATAAACAATTTGCATTAACACTATATTTTTTGGGTCCTAGAGCATATGCTTTTATGGAAAAAATATTGTATTTGCCCTCAAAACGAAGTCTTCAAAAAATTACTGAAAATTTGGTCTGTAAACCTGGTTTAAATAATGAACAAATATTTGATGCCCTAAAATTAAAAGTGAACACAATGTTGGATCAGGACAAGCACTGTAGTATTTGTATTGATGAAATGTCAATTAAAAGTAATTTATTTTTTGATGCAGGTCGTGATGAAATAGTTGGTTTATATGATATAGGAACTGGGAAAAAGGAATCAATAGTTGCACAAAATGTACTTGTGATAATGGTTCGAGGTTTGTATTCAAATTGGAAACAGCAACTAGCATATTTCTTTGTGAATACTACCTTTGAAGCAAATCACCTTCTTCCTATTATAAAAGAATGTATTTCTAAACTATTTCAATCAGGTTTATATGTGAATTGTCTTGTTACTGATATGGGATCGGATTTTATAAAATTGAGTAAATTACTTGGGATTTCTCCATCTAACCCAGAATTTGATGTCAATGGACAAAAAATTGTTTATTTATTTGACCCATGTCATTTACTTAAAGCCACTAGAAATAACTTAATTAATAATGTCTTTCATTTTAATAACAAAAAAACTTCTTGGTCCTTTATAGAAACATTTTATCATGACGATAAAAAAAAATTTTATAAGTGCGCACCAAAATTAACATACTCTCATATTATATATACCCCACATCTTTTGAGAAAATGCGAGTAAAACTAGCATCACAAATTTTAAGTAACACTGTTGCAAGTTCTATGAATACATATATTGCTCTTGGTATTCTTTCATTAGAGGCATCAGGAACAGTAGAGATTATTGAAAAATTTAATAATTTGTTTGATATTTTAAATTCTACTGATACGAATAATCCTAACAAATATAAAAATGTATTTGAGGGAACTGAATTTCAGATCAATTTCCTAAATTCCATGATAGATTTTCTACATAACCTGAAAATATTAGATAAAACAGGAAAAGATGTAACATGTCGTTCTAGATCAAAAAATAGTTGGATTGTAACAATTAATGGTGTTAAAAAACTTTGGGATAACTTATCATCTAGCGGTTTTAAATATTTAAAAACAAGAAGACTTAACCAAGACTGTGTGGAAAATTATTTTGGAAGTATAAGGCAACAAGGCGGAAATTCCATCAATCCAACTGCCATACAATTTCAGAGGGCATTTAAAAAATTGTTTTGTCAAAATTTTATGCATTCTAACAAAATGAATTGCAAAGATGATTTAGATAAACGTTTAATGGATTTAAATGTAAAAAAAGTTTCTAATAGTCAACAATATTCGCCAATGAAGGCTATTTCACTTCCAGATTGTGATTATAAAACAGAAAATCTAACAACCCAAAATGCTTTTCAGTATGTATGTGGTTATTTAATTAAAAAGGCTCTCAATATTCATGTTTGTCATATATGTAATAAATATTCAAGGGAAATTGACGAACTAGATAGTAGTTTATTATTGACACATTTTAAAGCATACAGTACTGATAAATGTGATTATGGGGGACTGAGAACTCCAAGTAAGGACTTTATCCAATACATTTATAAGTTAGAAATAATTTTTAGTGCTTCATATGAAGATATATTAACTAAAGGTGGAATATCACACTCATACTTTAGGGTAATGAAAGAAGTTCCTTTTAAACATCCGTGTGATTCATTTCCATATACTTATATATTAAAATTATTTATTCGTGTAAGATTATTTTATTCTTTAAAATATTTTAACGCTGATTTAAAAAGTAAAAAAAAAGTAAAAAAAAGGGGGGAGATAGAAAATTAAAAATATTATCACATGTTTAAATATTTAATATTATTGTAGTTTTTATATCAAGCTTTGTTCAATACTACAATAAATCTAGTATGTCTATCTATAGTTGGTTTTTTAATATTATTTATTATATTCAGTAACATATAATATACTCAATATACACAAATAAAATAGTAATTAAATTAAGAGGGAAGAGCATTAATTATATCAAGATTTAATTTTTTGAAACAATTTTTAGGAATAACTCATTTACAAATTCTTTATTATGCACGTATTAATATTGCTTTAAGATTCAAATTTTTAAAACAATTTTTAGGAATACCTCATTTACTCATTCTTGCTGCTAGGCCAACGAATTTGGCAAAACTTTTTTGGTACTGTATGCTTTCAGTCTAGTAAATAAATTACTGTCATTCTTAATTTCAGCCGCTTGCATCTCATGCATTTGTAAAGCTTTTTTGATAAAATATTCCTATAAATAAATAAAGGCACTTTCTGTACCTGTAGTTGGCATCTGGATATAGCGATATTTATATTTTTTGTAACATTTATAGGTAGGAAAGTATTATGTTTGATATTATTTAAGCCGGTTAATATAATCCCTAAGTCATCTGCACAATTCATATGTTCCAGGTGTAAATAATTAAGACAAAGTAATTTGCTGAATGCTCCATCACATTGAATTGCGGTAAGGTTTACAGAGTTTCCTGCTTCTTAAATTTCCGAAAAAATTTTCTAAACGGTCGTAGTTTATTCGTCTCACTTTTAAGTTGATAAATCCTGCCCTTTCCGGTCTCTGCCCAAGAACTTTTAGACCTTTTATTGTCACCATCCAAAAATTTAGATCTTGATGTTATATCGATGTTTTCTTTACATATTTTCAAGTTGCCCAAAAATACCTACATCTGGCTGATGTAATTGAGGTGGTAGTCCAAACCTTTAAAAACATTTTTAAATTCATTTGGGTATCTTCTTCTTCTTTAGCCCATTTCTATCCAACTTTGGACATAGACCTTCCCCAAAGCTTTCCATATCTGTCTGTCCATGGCTGTGCTTTCCCAGTGAGTTCCTATAGTTTTTTCAATATCGTCCTTCCATCGCATCTGAGGTCTTCCTCTTTTTTCCTGTCCACGGTCTCAAGTTTTGTATTTCAGCATTCCATATTTTATCTTCCTGTCTCGCATTGTGGCCCGCAAATCTCCACTTTAACCCTGTTAAATGTTCAGTTACATTTTTTACTTTTGTTTTCTTTCCATTTGTTTGACTTTCTGTCTTGCAGTTTTATTCCCAAAATGGATCTTTCCATTTTTCTCCGAGTTTCTATTTTGTTAGTGTCCATGTTTCTGAGCCATACTGGGGCCATACATCAGAACAGGAAGGATGCACTGGTCAAATACCTACACGGGTTTTTAGGTACTCTTGTATCTTTGTGCTTTTTAGTATCCATCTTAACCTTCCAAACGCTGCCCACTCCAATCTGATTCTTCTTTGTACTTCAATAATTGTCTGATACTCTTTATTAGCTTTGATTATTTTTTGACCCAGGTATATAAATATATTCGTCAACAACCTCAATATTTACATTATATATATTTGTATTTATTCTGTCATTTGTATTTGTCCTGATTTTTGTTTTTTTATTTTTGTTTTACTCATGTTCATTTGGGTGACATACGTTGGTGAAATTGAATATATTAAATAATTTATCAAATTGATGTATTTTTTCATATTATCATTTATTTATTATTATTTTCATATTTCTAGTTGCTTTTTGTAAATGTGGAGTATCAAAAAAAGTAAATAAGCTTGAGCATTGACATTTAATGGTCTGGAAAGCTTTATAAAATTTGATCATCAATCAGTTAGAAGACCTTCAACATGTAACCCAGATTCTGATAATTTGGTGAAGTTGTTGGCGTCAAAGATTGTATTTAAAAAAATAAGCAATTGGCTGTTTTCAATTCTGAAACAATCCTCTTGCCATAATAATGGCAACGTTTTATGCAACTAAAGACTTATTTTTTTCTGAATCAAATTTGTTCTGTTCTGTTTTGTAATCTGTTCTGTAATCAAATCTGAATCATCTTTACTTTCATTCATTTATTTTTTTTCTTTCCCTATGTCTTGGAATCATTTTCACACAGTTTTTACAGTTTCATCATGACCCTAATGAAAATAAAGATTTGACTTAAGCGCAGCTTTATCAATGCATATAACACAATTTTTATCCAATTATTCTGACATAGTCTTACCTTTTAACTGGATAGCATTAAATACAGAGGTCTGGATTAATCCAGGTTTACAAATAATAATTGTTCTAGTCATTTTTTTTCAAACAACGTTTAGATGGAAAATAAATAATTTTTTTCCAAAAGTTTTAAACTTTGGTTTCAAAAAAGTATAATGTGAGAGCGAATTGTTTGTATTCCTTTGAATATCTTCTGGACTTTGTTACTTTTTTCTGCAACGGTGCTTGAGATTTTACAATTTATTAAGAAATTTTTCACACATTTTTTTAAACCGTTCCTTCCAATTCTTGTTTTGTGCCGTTTTGTTTTTTACATATTGTATCTAAAATTTTCCCTTTTCTGGTTTTATGTTTCAGCTTAAATGTGGTCCATTTAACGTAGCTAAATGAGTAGCATTATCCTATAAAGGAGTTCTTCAACTCTTGCAACGGTAAGAATCGATGAAATACAAAATGGAAGAACTGATTAAGAAGAATGTGAAGGTATATGGGCAGTTTCAGGTAAAATCCTTTGTGGATCCGAATGAATTATATAATGTAGGTTTAAGACAAGTATGTGAAAGTGAGTGTTAGACATTGTTTTGTAGAGTTTGTAAAATTTGTATTCTCCGTTACCAGTGCAGTTGTGATGAATATTTGGTGAGGAATACCTTGTGTAAGCATGTGCACTTGGTAAGAATGTATGAGTAGCATGTGGGTACTAATTCTGTTTTAGATGATACTGCAAGGTGTTTGGAGAAACTTCAATTATCAAATCAAGGCATGAGGAGGAAAGTAATGAGTTTGTCAGAGGGAAGGTAGAAAAGGTGGACGAATTAGACGACCAAGATTTTATCAAATTTACGAGTGAGTTTCAAGGAATTATGGAAAAATTTCAGAAAATTACAAAGAAGCGAAAAATGGAAAAGCAGAAGTATTTTCAAATAAAGAAAGAAATTGAGTAATCATTAAATTTGAACATTTTTTTAGCTCACAAGTATTTTGTCTTCTGTATCTGTATTGAATTTTTATTATAGTTGTATAGGCTTTACAAGAACGTTAGTTAATTTAACATTATTATAGAGTTTACTTGATTAGCAATATTAGTAATATGTATGCATACTTAGGTTAGGTCTGAATTTTAAAGTCATGTTAAGTAATGTTATTTATAGACATTTATATCAGAGTTGTATTTTTATCTGGATGTACTACGTCTTCGGCGAGGTTTAGAGGGGTTTTACCTTCGCCATTTTACCAATAAGGACGTCCCCTCCTTTGATTTCTCAGATATTTAATAAAGAATAAAAACATATTAAACTATTTAGTGTTTCATTTCGTTTGCAATTGTAGTCATTTCCAGTAAACATTTGCTATATTTTGTTCAGACCATTTGTCTTATTTTTTATAGCACCCAATTCAAAATAATATGTTTTCATTATTGTACATTTATGATGAGTTCTAACAAAACCTACACGAAAGTGTAGGGGCTAGAACTAAGTCATTTTGAATTTATGCAAAAAATTTTCTATAATTTTTTTTTCGAAAACTCAATACTTTTTGAGTTATTCCTGGTTGAAAATTGACCATTTTCATTGAAACATAACACCTTTTCAAACGGTCTTTTGCGAATACCATAAAAACTATGCATCTAACTAAAAAAAATTATATAAAACATTTTTGTAGCTCATAAAATAACAAAGAGATTCTTTCCTTTATGAATCTTCTAGTTATAACACAAAAAGAGATATGGTAAGTGAAAAAAACTTGTTTTCTTGGTGCATGCTCAAATCAGTGTATTTAACTTGAAATAACAGAGAAACGGTCGATTTTAGGTGTATAATGCTTCCAATAACTTTTATTGTGCTTGAAAAGACCTTTAAAATAAGCAATATTAAATGTCGATTACATTCAAACTATGCTAGTTAAACTGTAAAAAATTTGATGACTAACGTATCTTAAGAAAAAAATAAGAAGTTTATTTAACCCCTCATCCACAAGAATTTAAATGCATCGTTTTCCTTCTACAATACATTTAACTATAGTGTTTTTGTTCAAAAAGTTGGGCGGGTTTAAAATGAATGGTTTTTGAAACAAATAAGATCAAATTATTGAGCGCATTTTTAAATTTTCTTAAAAATCTTCCTTTTTCTCCATGTAACTCGAAAATGATAAGAGATGCCATACAAAAATGAAGGTTTCTTCTAGATAAACATTTTGATTTTATTTTTTATAAAAGTATCTCTTATCATTTTTAAGTTATATGGAGAAAAAGAAGATTTTTAAGAAAATTTAAATATGCGCTCTATACTTTGATCTTATTTTTTTTTTCAAAAACCATTCATTTTAAACCCGCTCAACTTTTTGAACATAAAAATGACACTGTAGTAAAATGTATTGTAGAAGGAAAACGATGCAATTAAATTCTTGTGGGTGAGGGGTTAAATATACTTCTCAATTTTTCAGCATATCTCGCTTAGTTTGAATGTAATCGACATTTAATATTGCTTATTTCAAAGAACTTTTCAAGCACAATAAAAGGTGTTGGTAGCATTATATACATAAAATCGACCGTTTCTCTGTTATTTCAAGTTGAATACACTGCTTTGAGCATGCACCAAAAAAACAAACTCATTTTACCTACCATATCTCTTTTTGTGTTATAACTAGAAGATTGAAGAAGGAACGAATTTCTTTGTTATTTTACGAGCTACAAAAATGTTTTATATAATTTTTTTAGTTAGACGCACTGTTTTTAAGGTATTCGCAAAAAACCGTTCAAAAAGGTGTTGTATTTCAATGAAAATGGCCAATTTTCAACCACGAATAACTCAAAAAGTATTGAGTTTTCGAAAAAAAATTCTAGATCAGTTTTTGCTTAGAATTGGGTTTTCTAGCAACTTCCGTAGTTATTTAACCAAAAAATTTTCCACCCCCAAAAAGGGGTGGGAACCGTCCCCGGTGGGAAAGACAAAAACACATCGGCATAGGGTATACTTTGAATAAGGAGATATTTTCAGGCTATTCCTAAAATTTCATTAAAATCCATGCAGTAGGATAGAATTCGGAGGTAATAACCTGTTCTTGCTCTCATTGACTGCCCTATAAGTAGGAAAGGAGTGCAGGCTGAATATGTGAGAGTGGTGCAAGACATGTATGAGGGGGTAACAATTAGAGCGAATGCAGGTTAAACGGGAAATTTGGAGTTTTCTCGTACAGTGAAAATATCGTGGTATTGGAGGTCAATAGATATTCACATTCAAAGAAATTCCTCAAAAGGAAACAGAAAAGTCATCAAACTAGGAGAAAGTTGATAGAAATTCCGAAAGTATAATTCTGTACTGAAAAGTAAAAAAGCCTTGGTCAAAAATATCGATTTTGACTAAGTTTTGTACTCTAAAAAACTGATATAACGCGATGGATGCTTAGTTAAAATTTTTAGTACGTTACATAAATCGATAAAAAATAATGCTCGATAGAAATTTTCATGTTTATTTTGAAACTATTATAAATTCAACTAAGCACTAAAAATCGCTTTTTTAAGGGGAAATACGCAAAATGTCGCCTGTCAAAATTTTAAATGTATTATTTTTTCGAATCATGAGAAAACTCTAAGGATTTTTTAAAAATTTAAACGCAAAATGAAAGATCACGTTATTACCGAGGGCCGAAAGTCCCTTAGAATAAATAAAAAGTTCCTTTTGAATAAAATACATTCGGAAATTAGAAAGATTACCCATGAGCGATCTTATTAAACAAATATTTTCTATGTTCCAGAAAGTAATGAACCAGTACCATTATTAAAAGAACAGTAGTTTATATAATTATTACATGTTCTTGCTCTGGCCAATTTTTTTTGTGGCACGGTTACAGGAAAATACAGCGTGTTTTATATGTTGATTCAAGAGTAATCTTTCATTATTCCTACTGTATTTGCAATTAAAAATCACAATAAATTTTCTCTTTTATTTTCACCCCTGTAACTGATAAAAACAGAAGTTTTCAGGGACTTTCGGCCATCAGTAATAATGTAATCTTTGATTAAATTTTTTCAAAAATATTTATTGGTTTTCTGAGGATTCGAAAAAAAATAAATACATTTAAAACACATTGAAAGTTTTGACAGGCGACATTTTGCGCCTTGATACAAAACTTAGTCAAAATCGATATTTTTTATTTAAGACCTTTTTACTTATCAGTACAAAATTGATATATGGGTTAGATTAAATTTTACAGAAAAAAATACAATTCATATTAAATAGATCAACTTAAAAACACTATAGTTTTAATTAATACTTTGTTTCTCAGTGTAACTCAAATTTCCTACGGTTTTGAACGAATTTCTCATTACTTTTATTAGTGTAGTGTGAAGTAGTATCCCTACCATTCTCCGACCGATATTTCTCCCCCCTGAATATCAAAGGAGCCGACAGGTGCTTTCGCTTCTTGTTGGATGGAGTATTCTTTGATTATAGTTTATTTTAATAATTTTTAATATTAATATACTTTTTTCAACAATTATAAAATATTATGAAAACGCCAAACACGAAAATTTACACAAACAAATTGTCACTTGTCACAAACACATGTACATAGATAAACAGGGGAGAGATTAAATGTCCAGCAAACGACGGCACTGTTGCCAGATTTACCTTTTTCCTTTTAGCGGGAATTTTAAAATTAGTCTAATGCCACTTTGGTTTTAAAAGAGAGTTCTGCATTCTTAAATTTATAACCTTACTTTTACAAGTAATTAGGATTATTTTATTTACATGTAAATATTGAAACAAGTATTGTACTGTGTCATAATTTAAAACTCATGCTGCAGTATTTTGAAAAAAAAAATGAAGCTCAAAAGAAATATACTCTTATACAGTACAAATTATTTTTTAATGGGATTGGAGATGTATTATTTCAAAGGTGAAAATGTGTTGGATAGTATAGCTGGACACTTTTTTATTTTAGTATTAAGTGGTTACATAATTATTCAGAATATTAATAAAATTACTAGTAATTTGAATTAGTTTTAATATGTATTATAATAGTATTAATTCTCATCATTATCTGGCTAAATAAAAAAATTGAAAAAAACATTCTTAGTGGCCTAGCACCTTTACTTTACCTGGGGGCGAGGCGAGTTAATAAATTCTATTTTCTTATTGCAGTCATTTTGTGACAGCTTAAGAAGTTACATAAATGACGTCTTTAGGCTGGGAAATTTTAACCGAAGAAAGACATCTTTATGACTTGTATTTACATGATATAGGGCTTTTCATTCACAGTCATTTGTTTCGAGCTTCTGTCATGTGTTGTCTAATATTAATATATTTAAGTTATATGTTATTGGTATTGCCAATGATACAAACCAAACACGTATGACGTAGATATTTTAATATTATGTGACACATGACTGAAGCTCGAAACAAATGACAATCAATGAAATGCACTATTCAATAGGGCTTTTCATTCACAGCCATTTGTTTCGAGCTTCTGTCATGTGTCACATAATATTAATATATATACGTCGTATGTTATTGGTATATACCAATGATACAAACCAAAGACGTATGACGTAGATACATTAATATTATGTGACTCATGACGGGAGCTCCAAACAAATGACAGTCGACGAAAAGCCCTATTGGCGTCTGCATATCAGGATCCGGTAATACTATATTATTTATCTATGATCAGGATATTGCTGGGTGTACACAAGTAAACAACACTTTTTTGATTAAAAGGTTTATTTCATTAAATCAAAACTTACATGGATACAATTTAAATAAGATATTTTTTCTATTTAAAGTAATATAAGATATATATTTTAGTATAACTCTCCTACATTAACAAGCTTTAACACATTCAGTGGCCATGACATATGGGTAGCATCACGAAGGTTTTACCGAAGCTACTGACGATGCATAACTTATGTGAGTAGTACTGTGTAACTAAATAAATGATTAAGTATGTAGTACCAGCCAAGTGGAGCTTGTTCGAGATGGGCACCAAACGTGTTAATCTGGTCATGCACAGAGAGTTATACTATAATATGTTATATCTCATATTGCTCACTATTGTAATGAGTGAGCCTACATACACGAACTATAATATATTATTATGGTTCTGTGTATGCAGGTTCACTCATTACTACGGTAGTGAACAATATGAGATGTAATAATAGGAGATATACCTATTATATATTATGGTATAGCTCTCCATGAGTGCCAAGTTTTAAGCTTAACTGATAACAACTAAAGTATACTCTTTTATCCAAAATTTTATGAAAATTTTGAATGGTCATATTGGTATTAATTCCACAACCCCCTCCTATAACAATAGGCCCATTGTTGGATGCTATTGCAGTAGTTCTACTGGAAATACTTACTAAAATTGTATGTATCTGCATCACTTAGAAGTCTACCCAAGAAGCTATTAATACTCTCTAAACCATCATTAATAGATCTTGTATACATAATAGGATTTTTTTCAGAATCAGATATTTTATTAAGATTTACTTGCCATGCCCTATCTATGTGCCAGGCACTTAACAGTCTATTAGGAACAATACCCATTACATTTGACAAGGCATTGTAAAAGGTGTCACTGATATGAAAACATTTGACTATACATATAATACCAACACAGACATGTATTTAAAAAAATTGGTAAATAAAAGTACAGTAGAACATCGATAATCCGGACGTCAAAAATCCGGACTGTCAATAATCCGGATTTGTATCTAGCAAAAATATGTGATTCTTTTAAAATAAATTAAAAACTTCCCTGCGAAAAACGAACCTCTACCGCAGTTCAAAAATATTTTACACATTTTTTTAAAAGCCCAAATAGTGTCTGAATATTTTTACTGTACACATGGTGCTATTATAAATTAATTTTACAACACAGTGTTTAAACATAAAAAAAAGTTTTGATTAATTTCACCTCTAGAAACTTTACTGTACAAGAGAAAACATAAAATTTTAAAACGTTTGTTGTACTTTAATGTGTATACTGGCCTTTTTTGAGGTAATTCCGATAATCCGGATGGGGTCCGGTCCCAATTAATCTGGATTATTGACATTCTACTGTAGGTATCTTTTCTATTTGAAAATAAGAAAGCAGTACAAAATCCATTCCCAAATTCATCTTTTACTAATACTGTCATAAGTTCAAAGTCATAGGAATTGAGCCCATGAGTTCCATCGATTGTGATAAAGTATTTACCAAACTTAATTAACATTTCCTTTTGGCACAGCATTAAGGAAAATAAGACAAAAATCATAAATGTTAAATTTAGAATGAATATCCATTAGTATGCCCTGTTGTTTGTAAAATAATATTGGACATGAGTCTATAAGCATTCAACCCAAAAATAAACACTGGTTGCATCATCATTGTACATAAATCCATCTTTCAAATCAATGCCATAAGAGAGTTTAATGTTTGTGATATCTTGTAAGTAAATTAATTCTTTTTAATTCGTCTCCTATGCTATTATGCTATCCTGAACAGTCTGAAGTTTACTAGAAAAGTAAAATATAAGTACCTATAGGAGAATCAAACACACTAGTTTGATGTAGTAAATATTCATGATTAATATTTAAAAAGTGGTTTAGTGGTAACATTCTTGTTTTAAATTATATTGTGTATATCGACAGCGGAAAGGCAGGACCTCGTAACTGAAAATCTGTATAAAATGAGTTACTTCGGTTTTCGCTTTAGAATAAGTGTATCGGCACCTACTAAACAGCTTTTAGAGCTGGGAAAGCCTTTTGGAAGCCTTCTGGAAACTTTCCCAGCTGTAACCGCTGTTTAATAGCTGCCGATACACTTATTCTAAAGCGAAAACTGAAGTAACTCATGTTATAAAAATTTTTCAGTTACCAAGTCCTGCCTTTCCGCCATCGATATGCAAATATTTTACTTACATTTTTGAAGAAAGTCTCAAAATAAACTTTGAAGAGATATTTATCTGATTTTGGTATTTATGTAAGTGCTCTATATCATCCTCATGCCCGTAATGTGTTTTAAAATATGTTACTGCACAACAATCAGTTTCAATATTTTTAGATACTATTATTCGAGTAGTACACCAAATAAACATTTTGCAGGATCCTTGGGATTTTAAAGCTCTTTCTCTATCTTGATTTGTAAAATAATTTTTTGAGGATCACATACATATACATTCATAATAAGATGTTTCATGTTCTTGTACTTTTGTTTTCTTCCTGTGCCATCCATACAGTGCAAATCTAAAAAAAAAACAACAGGTGATTACATGGGGCAGTTATACTACTTATAGCTTACTTTGTATCTACTCTATTATCTAGTATTACTCTATTAATATCTACCTACATAAAACTATCTTTGAAATCTAAATTTTTGATATCAACATCAACCTTAATACTTAAAAAATAAATAATAATGTGGAAGTTACATACCTAAAAGTTTTTGAATTGCAATTTTATCAACTGGAAAAGACTGCAACATAATGAGTTTTAAATTATGACACAGTACAATATTTATTGTTTTAATTTACATGTAAATAAAATAATAATAATAATCCTAATCACTTGTAAAAGTAAGGTTAAGATTTTTGACTTGAGAAAACAGAACTGTCAAATTGCATTAGACTATAAAATTTTAAAATTCCCGCTAAAAGGAATCTGGCAACATTGCCGTCGTTTGCTGGACATTTAATCTCTCCCGATAAACAGCCGTTACGCCTTGAATGCGAGCAACGATCAAACATCAAACATGGCGCATGGTCATGCGCAAAGAAATTTGGAGCCCGAAATATTCCACGCTTTCGCTTCTTGTTGGATGGAGTATTCTTTGCTGATACTTTCAGAGTTGAGCGAGAAACGCGACCGACTAGCTTGGTGGTTGACGAATAAGTGATTGAGATTGAGTTGAGAGACCAAAAACTAGAGATGATATGAAATACTAGGAACAAGTATTTCGTAATAGGTATAAGCATTTAACGTAACGTAACAGTTACCGGTTTTCTAAAATACTAGTTCCAGTTCCATTTGTTCAACGACACGTCGGACACGGAATGAATCAAGCCGGTGGTATTATAATTGGTACTTGTAGACAATACAATAAGGTAGGGTATTACTTTGTAGGTAGTTTTATTGACGTTTTTCGGGGCCCGACGGCCCGACGCTTTCGGGATTATTACTGTTTACAGTGGGGTATGCCAGATGTGAAATTAAACGTATCATGTTGGTTCCTTCTTTTTACTATATTATTCTATACTTATAAGTATTTTAGTTTTATCTTGTTTGAATCGAACACATATTTTCAATGCAACTAAAATAAAAGGGTTTTCTGTATGTGCAAATAACTTTTTAGTTTATTAAAAATTAAAAAAGCAAATAAAGATTACATTCGATATGGGATAGTAGGAGTAGGACCTATATAGCATTGTAAGCCATACTTATTAATGCCATTTATTTATTTTTATAGGTGGCGTGGAGTTCCTGAACCCAAAAGCCGAAGTTAGGGCAATCAAAGTAACTGTAAGCAAATGCAAAGGATCGATTCTTGAAAATTGACTAAACTCTATTGCCAAATTATCATTAACTCTATTGCCAAATAATCTATCAGGGCAACTGCCAAAAAAATTTCTAATAATGAACTGCAATCAATAAGTATCAAAACAAAAAACGAATATTTATTAGTTTGTTCATATTGAATTAAAAAATAACAGAATAATAGGGAAAATTAAGAATTTTCATTTTTCCGTAGAAAAAAAAAGAAACTTCGGTAGATCGCTAGATTTGACAGGAATTCGGTAGATCTACCGAAAAATCGGTAGCTGTGGCATCACAACCGTCTGTGACAGGAAAATATGAGAAATACTAGGTTAAAAAGTAACTAGTATTTGGATCAAGTATGAATATGGAACCGGAACGTAACGTAACTGTTACCGAAAAATACTCATTTGTATCATCTTCTTCTTCTTCTTCCTCTTTATAAGCAATTCTGCTTGTTCATTGGCGGATTGGATACCTCTATGGAAGGTTGTCTCTCCATCTTTTGCGCGGTCGGCCGATACTTCTTCTGCCGATTGGTGATTTATCTCGTGCTATTTTGACCACACGTGTCTCCCCCATTCTGGTTATGTGGTTGTTCCATTCTTTTTTTCTATTTAGTGTCCATTCGTTTATACCCTGTACGTTACATTGTCTTATAATAGGTATCTTCGCTCCTCTTTCGTTCTCTCAGTGTATTTCCTGTAATTCTTCTCAGTACTCTCATTTCTGCCGTTTCCAGTAGTCTTTGTGTTGTGGTTGTATCGGGTCTTGTTTCTGATGCATATGTCATTATTGGTCTTACACTGGCTTTATAAATTCTTGACTTCATCTCAGTGTTAATATGTCGGTTTCGCCATATAGTGTTATTAAGGCATCCTGCCAATCTATTTGCTTTTTGTACTTGATTTCTCACTTCTTTGTCTAGGTCTCCGTAACTTGACAATGTAATTCCAAGGTATTTTACTTCCATTACTTGTTCAATACTGATACCATCAATTTCTATTTTGCATCTGATTGGTTCTTTACTGATTACTAAATTACTATTGTTTTGGTTTTCTGAGATGAAATTGTCATATTGAATTCTTTTGCTCTTATGTTAAATCTGTGGACTATTCTTGCAGACTATCTTCATCTTGGGCTAGCAATATTGCGTCGTCTGCGTAGCAGAGTATTTTTACTTCTTTGTTTCCCATTCTATATCCTCTTCCTTTGTTGACGTTTTTGATGATTTCATCCATGATTAAATTGAAAAGCATAGGACTCAATGAGTCTCCGTCTTATTCCGCTGCCTATATCTATAGGTTCTGTAAGTTGTCCATCTATTCTGACTTCAATTTTGTTGTTTTGCTGGATGTTCTCAATAGTTTTTATAATATCTAGAGGGACTTCTCTATTATACAGAAGATGGATTACATCTATGAGTCTTAATCTGTCAAATGCTTTCTTTAAGTCAATCAGACATAGAAATGCTGGTCTATTATACTCATTTGTATCATCCCTACTAAAAACCGACTAAGCATAAGGATTACTCTTTCCTTCGGGTTCAAAAACCAAAAAGAAGGGGAACTCATTTATCAAAGTCCTATGAGTGTCTAATTTACGTTTCAGAAAGAAACAGAAGCATTAATTTTGTCCAGCAGGGACAAAGCCCTTTATTGATTTTAGGAAACATAAATCCGAACAGCGAGACAGTTTAAATCACACATGGTTAAGTTAAAGATATAGAAATTGTTCTTAATTTCGACCGAGCCTCTGGGAAACAGGATGTATCTTAAACGGGCTCCACACTCTCGGCGAAGTTACTTCGCCAAAGTTGACCGAAGTCCGAAGTACCCTCTCTCCACACTCGTTTGAAATGCGATACCGACAAAGAGCGGTGCGATACCGACAAAGATCCCTTTGACCAGACCGACAGAGAATGGAAGTAGAACGAAATGAGGCGAAGTTACACAAGGTGGCCGTCTACACTCTCGTACTTGTTGAACCTCGATCGACTTCCCAAAAAGGGAGGCCACCCAGACGCAGTGTTTTCTCGGAATTAGTTAAATTGGAAACTACATAAGGCAGATGTGTTTGTTTTGAAATAATCAAGGAGGCGACGAATTTTATTAAGATTCTTATATAAGTAGAAATGATAATTATCGTTATGCTAGAACATTTTCTAACAATCTTTTTTATTTGAAATGATCCAAAAAATCTAAAATAATACCTGACCGGGTCGAAAATTTTTTGAATAAATTTATAAAAAAAATGTCAATTTTTAATGATTAATAATTTATAGTGAAAACAAAATTAGATCGGTAAACCATTTTTTGATAATTGTTAACATACAAAATTACATATCTAATAATTTTTATCCATTAGAACTGTCGGTGCCGATCGACCTTATATCGGATCATCTACTATCATACTTCGCTTTCAATGTCTTCATAGCTAGACAGTGCAATCCCTAGGTACTTTATTTCCATTATGTACTTTTTAAATATTAATCCCATCGACTTCTAGTTAATATCTTATTGGGTCTTAACTGATTACTATTCTTCTAGTTTTCTGCGTTAAAATCGTCATGAAAGAACCTCTTAGATTGACATAAAATTTGGCATACAAATAAGTAACATGTCCAAGAAGAAAAGTGATATTGTGCCGATGTGTGCTTTTGCCCTGGGGTGTGTTTCACCCCTTCTCGTGGTTGAAAAATATACGTTCAAAATAAGTCCGGAAATTGATAAACTGACTGTTTCTAAGCAACTTTTGTTCTATAGCATTTTTTCACTAACTTAATACTTTTCGAGTTATTTGTGAGTAAATATGTTCATTCATCAACAAAAAAAAAAACACGTTTTTAAGCGGTTTTTAAGTAAAAAACATTCTTTACCAAAAATATAGCTTCTAAAAATTTAAAAAAGTGGTGTGTGCATGAACTCTCTGGATCCAGTGGAAGTAAAATTATAGCTAACGAAAAATAGGTTCATATCCGTTAAATTTCAAAGCGAATATTTCAACGTGAAATAACAAAAAAATGATGCACTTTTTGGGGAAAACTCATTACAGCTTTTTCAAGCATTAAAAAAATATTTATTTTAGTTTTTTAACAAAATTTCTAGCATCAAAAGTGTTTTATTCGTTCTCTGGATTAACTCTTTATAGAAGTTAAGACTAATTTTAATAGTTTTATTTTAATTAAAATACAAATGTATTGTTACAAACTTATCCGTCATTCAAAACGTAATAATATCTTATAAAAGTCAATAGTCAAAAGGAACTCTTCTTCTTTTTTATAATCTTGTTTAAGGTAGGTAATACAACATCCCCCCTCAAGATGATACACCTTCAACATAACTACTGACTAATCTTCACGATGGCGTAAAGGTCTGACGACCGCTCTCCCAGAGCGCGTTGTATTCTTACTCTGCTCAATATTAAATGGTCCATCAGTTTTCGTTGGCGTTGGAAGTCGTACAGGCGTTTTGGGTTGAGTTGGGTGACTTTCCACTTCCTGACTACCTTTCTCAATGTTTGTTGGTCTTTGGGATGTTAGTTGTTGAGTAGTCGGTGTAGTTTCTGGAGTCGAATTTGTTTTTGAATCCCTGGCAGTTGTTTCAATACTCCATCGGGGATACTGCTTAGATATGGAGCAGGGATCAGATGAAAACTGTTTCTCTTTATGGTGCTTATGGCGGTCTTAACTATGTATGATCTTGGATTAACTTCGTTAATGATTTCACCATGTCGTTTCAGGTCTGTGATCCATACAAAATCACCAATTTGAAGTCGACTCAAATTCTTCGGTCCATGTTTTCCATCATATAATTTTTTATATTTCGAGCGGTACTTCCTCTCCGCGCTTACTAGCTTTTTTGATGATTTAAATTCAGCTAATGCGATTGATGGTAGATTATCTCTCAATTTTCTTCCAAACATCATTTCGGATGGACTGAATCCGTTCTCTAGTGGTGTGTTTCGATAGGACAGAAGTGCTATCTCTATGTTGTTCTTATTCTTCTTTATTAAGGTTTTTGCGACTTTTACTGCAGCTTCTGCTGCGCCATTTGCTTGGTGGAATTGTGGGCTACTTCTCGATGTAGAGAACCCCCATTCTCTTGCGAACTGTTGGAACTCTGATGTTTCAACAGCATGAAATTGTGTTCCAGTGTCGGAACAAACCAACTGTGGTATACCATATCTTGCAAATATTGTTTTGCAGATGTTTATTACTTCTTGTGATCTCATGTTCTGAACAGGAAGTACCTACTTCAAAAAATCTGGAATAGTTATCAGTTACGACGATATACCATTTTCCTTCAGTTTTAAAAAGGTCCATTGATATCACTTGCCATGGATAATCTGGAAATTTAGCTGGCAATAAAGATTCATGATGGTTTGTCGAGTTTTGAATACAGATAGGACAAGATCTTACTTTGGCTTCTATCTCTTGAGAAATTCCTGGCCACCACATCGTTCCCAGAGCACGACGACGAGTTTTAGTTATTCCAAAGTGGCCAGCGTGCAATTTTTCCAACATCATTGCCCTGAGCTCACATGTAATGATCATACGGTTTCCTCTAAGAAGGATACCATCCACAACTGATAGTTCATGACGTACTGTGTAGTATGGTTTAACATCACCTGATAATGCAGACTTGTGAGGCCAGTCTCCCATTATGTAGTTCTTCAGTTGATTACAGGTTTGATCATTGCTTTGTGAGTTAGCAACTCGTGTTACATTCTCGTCAGATGTGTGAATACCTGCAAGAGTGACTCCATGAATAAAGGCATCGATTTCTTCTTCTAATTCTTTGTTATCTTCTGAAGGTATGGGTTTACGAGATAAAGTATCAGCAATATATAAATTTTTCCCTGGGGTATATACAATATTGTAGTCATAACGCATCATGCGCATTCTAAACCTTTGAAGTCTTGGGGACAGATCATCGAGATGCTTAGTTTTAAATATTTGTATAAGTGGCTTGTGATCGGTCTTTATGGTATATTGTTTTCCTATCAGAAAACTCTTTAGTCGATCGCTTGCCCAGGTCAGAGCTAGTGCTTCTCTTTCTATATTTGCATAATTTTGTTCAGCTGGAGTCAAAGTCCTCGAGATGTATGCTACAGGTTTCTTATGACCACCTTCAACTTGAAGTAATACAGCTCCCAGTCCTTTGGTAGAAGCGTCACTGGATAGGATTGTAGGTTTATTTGCATCATACATTGTTAAACAAGGTGCTGATATAAGCAATTCTTTTATTTTCTGGAACGCCTCTTTTTGTGCTGGGCCCCATAGAAATGCATTGCTCGGACTAACTAAACTTGTAATTGGTTGCATAATCTCACTCCTATTAGGGATAAATTTCGCTAGGAATGTTACAGTACCCATAAGGCGTTGAACTTCCTTGACATTTTTTGGTGCTTCCATGTCTACAATTGCTTTCACCTTGCCTGGATCTGGTGCTACCCCATCCTTCGACAACACAAATCCCAAGAAATCGATTTTCTGCTTACAGAATTCAGTTTTGCCCTTATTCAAGGTTATACGTGCTTTTTTGATTCTCTCGAGCACTTCTCTTAGGCGGTCATCGTGTTCCTCTTTTGTGTTTCCCCAAACCAGCACATCATCCATATGGACTAGAGTATTTTTTGCTCCTTCAAGGACTCGTGACATTCTTTTCTGGAATTCCTCTGGTGCCGATGTAATGCCGAAAGGTAATTTCTGGAATTTAAATCTTCCAAATGGGGTTAAAAATGTTGTGTAGTCTCTTGATTCTTCGGCTAAATTAAGTTGCCAGAATCCATGATTTGCATCAAGTTTGCTAAAGTATTTAGCCCCTCTAATCTCTGCAAGTTGTAGCTCTACTACGGGAATTGGGTGAAACTGACGTTTGACACTTTTATTTAATCTTGACAGATCGACACAGATACGGACCCCTTTTCCTCCTTTCTTTATGTTTACTACCATTCGGGCACACCATTCGGTCGCATGATCTACAGGAACAATGACACCATTTCTCTGCATTTCTTCTAAAGCTTCCTTTACTTGGTCTCTCAATGGAACTGGAACAGTTCTTGGTACAGAAATAGCATATGATTCAGCATTTTCCTTTATTTCAATTTTGTATTCACCCTCCATATTGCCTGGTCCTTGGAATAATGAGGAGTATTCTGCGACCCAATTTGTCTCAGTGCTTATAGAATAAATTCTTTTTACTAAATATAAGCCTTGGCATGCTTTCCTACTCAACAATGGGACATCAATCTCTTCAGAGATAAATACATTTTCTGTAATTTCCCTATTTTTATATTTTAGTTTTAATTTTACTGTACCTAGTATTTTGAATCTTTCTTGCTTTTTTGCACTAAATACTTTATTCGAAGATTCATTTAGAGGTAGTTCATTTATTACATTACTCAGCACTTGGACAGGTACCATTGTTACATCAGCAGCAGTATCCAGTTTGAATGTGATAGGTTCAAGCATTCTCTCTTTGCAGCTTACTTGTAGTTTTTGTGTCCACACATTCCTGTCATCACTCGCTTTAATTTCATGTACATAAGAGTTTTCGTCACTATCAGGCTCTGAATCTTGCTGAATGGCATGTACATTTTTGTTTTTGGACTTTTTATTTTTATAACACATCTTGCTGTAGTGTCCTTCATTTTTGCATGTACCACATTTAGCATTTTTTGCAGGACAGTTTGCTAATTTATCATGCCAATCATATCCACACCTAGGGCATTTTTTCGTTTTCTCACCTTTACTTGACTGTTGGCAATTTTGGGGCTTCTGTGATTTTTTGTAAGTTGATTGTTCTCTTATAGCAGAAACATTTGATTCATTTAGGTTTTGTTTTTGACGGATCAGCTCTTCATGTTGTCTTAGACAGGTTACAGCTTTTTCGAGAGTAAGTGCAGCATCAAGTTGCAGTTTGTCACTTATGCTTGTATCTCTCATTCCGATAATCAACACTAATAAAACCATATCATTGTTTAAAGTCCCCCAATCACATGTTTTTGATAGACTATGTAAGTCAGTAATAAATTTCTCTGCAGTATCACTCCCTTGCTTATGATTTAGGAATTTGGCCCTTTCATAGATAATATTTCTACGGGGTATAAAATAATCTTCAAATTGTTTTAATGTCTCATCATATGTAGTTGGAACTGGTGAAAATGATGAGAATATTTCTTCAGCTCTTACCCCCATATTATAAATTAACACATCAATTTGTTTTCCATCACATGCTTTATCAAGGCCACACCCTCGTCTAAAACGTTGAAAACGGTTTTTCCATTGTGCCCAATCACTTGGATGGAAATTAAATGATTCGGGAGGTGATAAAGTGAGGTTTATCGACGGTGATTCTTGAACTGGAGCGTTATCGAACTGGAGCGTTATCAGGCATTTTTTTTCAATTGATGCTTAACTGTGCTGTTTTCGTACTTTGTATTTTTGTACTAACCAACCTCTAAATTTTTCGAGTTTTCTCATCCGTATTTTTACAAATCAGCTGCCACCATGTTTTATTCGTTCTCTGGATTAACTCTTTATAGAAGTTAAGACTAATTTTAATAATTTTATTTTAATTAAAATACAAATGTATTGTTACAAACTTATCCGTCATTAAAAACGTAATAATATCTTATAAAAGTCAATAGTCAAAAGGAACTCTTCTTCTTTTTTATAATCTTGTTTAAGGTAGGTAATACAACAAAAAGAAAGCAAATTACGCTCAAGATAAAGTTGGTCCCTTTTTTATGGTTAAAAAAAAACTGATTAAAATCACCCGCTAAATAGCATATTAAGGACATAGGCGCTAAATGTCGCCTGTCAAAATGTTCAATGTGTTTTAAATGCATTAATTTTTTTCGAATCCTGAGAAAACTAATAAATATTTTTGAAAAATTTAAACGCACAAAGAAAATTTAGTGTGATTTTTAATTGCAAATATTTTATTCATAAGAAACTTTTTATTTATTCTAAGGAACTTTCGGCCCCGGTAATAACGTAATCATTCATTCTACGTTAAAATGTTTCAAAAATACTTTTGCTTTGCGCCTTTCCCCTTAAATCAAGTTAATCATTACCGCTTCACAAGTTACTTTACTAATGTATTAATTATAAGACCTGTAAGTTTCATCGGTTCAAAGGGATTATTTAAAAAAAAACTGGTTTTAAAGTAATTTTTTAATGGAATAATTAATAAAAAAAATGCTTTTTTTTTCAAAATAACTTAAAATTTATTAGTGATACCAAAAATCACAAGGAGTAAAAAAATAGGGTATCGGGTATGGGTTTCTGAATATTTTGGATTTTTATTTTTCTGTAGCCCTTTCTACTACGGTAGGAAAAATGAAAGAATACACATGAACGAACATATAAAACACGCTGTATTTTTCTATCACCGTGTCACACAAAAAATTGGTATCATAATTATTATTACTTGCGCTGGGCAATTTTCTTTGTGAAACGGTGACAGGAAAATACAGCGTGTTTTATATGTTCGTTCATGGGTATTCTTTCATTTTTCCGACTGTACTGTCCCTTCAAAAAAAGCACTTTAAACTTACAGATCATATTTATATACAATACATACACGAGTAAAGCATCTTGTGAAGTGGTAACGATTAATTTCATTTGGGATGCGAATTAGGGGGTGATTTTCACGATTTTTGTACCAAATAAAAGGGACCAATTTTTTTTTGAGCGTAACGCCCTTACTGTTAATGCTAGAAGCTTTTTTGAAAAAAAAAAAAATAAAGTTTTTCTTAAACACTTAAAAAAATTAAAACAAGTTATTCCCAATAAGTACTTCATTTTTTGGTTATTTCCACTTGAAATATTCGATTTGGAATTTGGCGAGTCTGCACCTATTTTTCATTAGTTACAACTCTTCTTTTACCGGGTCTAAGGATCTGATACGTACACCAATTTTTTACTTTCTTATGGACTATATTTTTGCCAAGACTATTTTTTCGGTAAAATATTTACTTTTTGAGTTATTTGCAAAAAATCGTCTAAAACGTGTTTTTATTGTTGAAAAATGAACAAATATACTCGCAAATAACTCGAAAAGCATTAACTTAATGAAAAATGCTATAAAATAAAAGTTGCTTAGAATTAGTCAGTTTATCCATTTCCGGACTTACTTTGAACGTATATTTTTCACCTCTAAAAAGGGGGTGAAAGTCATCCCCATGGCAAAAGCACACATCGGTACATCACTTTTCTTCTTTGACATGTTACCTATGTCTAATGTTTATGCCAAATTTGATGTGAATCTAAGCGGTTCTTTAAAATTTATAGGTTTCGCAATATTTTACCGTCAGTGAACGGTAAATGTATGTGGAATTTTCAAAGGTACCTATAATTTTTATTCTTTTTGAGGGAAAAAACTATTATTCATACGTCGTTGATTTGTGAGGCAGAAGTTCAACAGAAGATCACCGTTTTCATTTCTTACATCCTCGTTATTTCGTTCATCCTCTTACCATCACTAACACGGATGTTAAAGTCATCTACAATGAACATAATATTTTATTCATTTGTTTATTCCAAGTTGTTCTTAGAAGCTTTCTTTTGTATTTACATCTATTGTTTTAAGGTCCATAAAATGCTATCAAATTGAATGATTTGATATCTAGTTTAATCTTTATGTGAACTATTCTTTGTAAAATATATTTACAGTCTTCTACTTAATTTGCAAGCTTCTGGTCAACTGGGTGACTCCTTTTTTGGCTCTGGTTTATTTCGTAACACCGCTGTAGAACATTAAGTAGTCATCTCACTATCTCACATTGTCATGCTTTTGAAAAATGAAACGTTAACACCAAAATTGAAAGGATTCCCACAATGGAATATTTCTGTTATCTTTGTATATTTATCGATAAATTGCTTTTTGGAAAACAAATTTTATTGCGCAAAATTTAATCTTTTATTGTAATTTGAGACCACAATAAATACAAAGTTCCCTGCGAGTAATACGTATTAAGTGAGCGAGATCCCCACAATAAAGATAACTAAAAATACATCATTCATAATTTGTATTTTTAGCTATACAGGGTGTAACAAAAATGCAGGTCCTAAATTAATTCACATATTCTGGGACCAAAAGTAGTTACAGCCCTTTGAAGTTACAAAATGAAAATCGATTTTTTCTAATATATCGAAAACTATTAGGGATTTTTTATTGAAAATGGACATGTGGTGTTCTTATAGTAGGGACGTCTCAAAAAAATAATAACAGTGAACTTTGTACACCCCATAAAAAATAATGGGGGTTTTGTTACCTTAAACCCCCCCCCCCAAATTACGTTCTAATTAAATTATTACTGCGGTACATTAGTTAAACACAATGTTTAGATGGGGCTTTTTTTTTAATATGTATACATAAAAATTGTATGGGTTTTTTTTCCCTTAAACGCCCCAAATGTTTGTGTACGTTCCAATTAAAATTAGTTAAACACAATGTTTTTAAGACTTTTTGCCCCTTAGTATTTTTTCGATCAAATATTTTTTATCGAGATATTAATATGTTTCAAAATATACCTGAAAAATGTAACTTCACAATAAATTTTCATCATATTACCAGGACCTCGATTTTTGACCCTTCGCTCCGTTATCGATGTAATCACCCTTCGTCTCTATAATCTCTTAACATGTAAAAATATGTGTTGGATTTTACAAATGTTCAAAGTATCTCGATAAAAACTGCCTTATCGAAAAATTACGAAGAGACAAAAAAGTTTTAAATACATACATATTGTTTAACTAATGGTACCACAATAATAATTTATTTGGAACGTTCACAAATACTTGGGAGGAGGGGGAGGTTAAGGGAAACACACCCCCATAAAATTCTTATGGGGTGCAGAAATTTTACTTTAATTTTTTTTAAAGATGTTGCTGCCACAAGAATACCACATGTCCATGTTCAATAAAAAATCTCTAATAGTTTTCAACATATTGAAAAAAATAGATTTTCATTTTGTAATTTCAAAGGGCTGTAACTTTGTTCATGTGCACATTTGTACTAAGGTAAGATAAGTTCAATCAAACTATTTTTGTTACACCCTGTATATTTGATACGAATATATTTTCGTATCAGGTACAGCGTAACAGGTATGTATTAAAAGGTTATTATGTAGCAGCTATTAAACACGTAGGTAGCAGTAAAGGTGTTCATCAAGGCGCTTCACTGAGCCTCTATATGTCTAATCTTTTTTAAAACGTTTTTATATACTTGGCTTGGTTGTTGTCATGGTCTCCGCAAATTTTGTGATCCATTTTAAAAATAGTTCTAGGCTACCTAGGTACCTGGAATTTTCAGAATAGTTCAGATCTAGCTAACAATGCAATATTTAACTTTAACTGCTATTATACAGGGTGATTGATTAGTGGGGTAAAGCTCCGTCGATCCGTTATAGTAATGGATAGCGATAAAAGTTAATAACAAAAATTGTAGCAAACTTTGAGCTTCACATTACAAAATTAGTTATAATGTTACAGGGTGTTCGATGACATAGTGGCAGACTAAACTTATGTTTTTTAAATGGAACACCCTATATTTTATTTTATATTCCAAATGTTCTTAACTTCTCCATTACAAAAATATAAAGGTTTGGTATGTTATACAGGGTATTTAAAAAGTTATAACAAATTTTATATGAAAATCGTAACAAGTTCAACTCCCTGTATAAATAAAAATAAGCACAACGGTAATGGTTTATTGATGCCATATTTTTTTGTTTATTGTCAAAATTGTCATAAATGATTGATATTCCTAATTTTCTTTATATTGAATACAGGGTGAGTCAAAACGGAAGTACATTATTTTCTCAGTAATTTTAAATAAAACACCCTGTATTTTATATCACTATCGAAAAGTACTGTTACCGTACTTTAATTTTTATAAACATTCCCTATGTCTAAATTTATTAGTTTTTGAGAAATTTTCATTTTTCAGAGCAAATTATTAATTATTACGGGTCTAAATATTTCCAAATATTAGGTAAGCCATGACTGAATTGTCTAAAACTGACAATTTACGATTACTTATCAATCTGTATGGAACGTATGGATCTAAAGTGTATGGATCTAAAGTATGGAAAGAATACTATGAAAACAAATTTAGAAATGAAACAATAGATGATAGAAATGAAACATATGAAGATAACGAGAACAAAGAATTAGAGCAAATAAGTAGAGAAGTAATACAGGAAGTATCAAACGTAAAAATAGGTAAAACTGGAGGGGATGATGACATAGACCCGGAAATGGTCAAGTACATGGGAGAAGAAGGGATAAACTGGTTGTTGAAAATATACAAAGAGGCATGGGAAAAGCAGCAAATCTCAAATGACTGGCAAAGTAACCTTATAGTGTCAATATACAAAACGGGAGAACCTGTCAACTGCGAAAATTATAGAGCAATATGTTTATCATCGGTATGTTTTAAAATATACACGAAAATAGTAGAGAAGAGGCTAAGACAAGAGGTAGAAAAAGAACTGGGAGAAGAACAAGCAGCGTTTAGACCAGAAAGACAGACAAACGATAACATTTACATCATTAGAAATATAATAGAAAGAAGTATTAACTTAGTGGGAAAGCTCATTCTAGCATTCATAGATCTAAGGGCAGCATTCGACTCTATAGACAGAAAAATTATATGGAAATGCTTGCAGCACATGAAAGTACCATTTACACTGATAAAAATAACTGAAACTATATACATACAGAGTAGTAATAGGACTTGTACAGATAGCAGGTGAAAGATCTGAAGAATTCAATTGGGAAAGAGGTATCAAAGAAGGAGACAGTCTTAGTCCGCTACTATCAGTACCGGCGCTAGGGTATAAGACGCCTGCCTGCAACACTAGCATAGGCGCCCTTCCGTTTTTTTAATTAGTATTTTGTATAGCACCGGCAGAAAAAAAGCTCAGTTTGACGCCTCCCAAAACAGGGGTGCCCGCCTGCAGTGCGTCCCTTGCAGACCCGTTATCGCCGGGCCTGGCTACTATTCATAATAGTCATGAATGAATTGACTAGAAATACTGGAGAAAAAACGAACCAAATACAGACAACAATAGGATACCAAAGATTGCAGCCAATAAAAATAGAAGCCTTATTCTATGCGGATGACATAGTTCTTATAGAAATTTCCGTGACAAAAATGCAAAAACTTATAAACATATGGACAGAAGAAATAGAGAAATTAAAAATGGAAATAAACATCGAGAAAATTAAAATAATGGTCATCGGCGAAAAGGAAGAAAATGAAGTAAATATAAAATGCAAAAATACTCAACTGGAAATAGTTACCGCGTATGATTATCTTGGAAGTATAATTACCAATGATGGGAAAATAAACCTCGAAATAACGAACAGAACTAAAAATCAAACAAACTGTACTACGCACTAGCGCCAGTTCTGAGGAAAAAAGAATTGTCCCACGAAACAAAAATTAAAATATATAATACGATTGTGATACCGACGATACTGTATACGAGCGAAAATTGGACTTTACAGAAAAAGCATAATAGTAGGATAAATGCAATTGAGATGAGACATCTACGAGCCATAGCCGGAAAGACCAAATGGGATAGAATAAGAAATGAGGCAATAAGAGGGATAACTAAACAGGAACCAATAATGAATAAAATAATAAAGAGACAATTAAACTGGTATGGACATCTGATGAGAATGAAACCTAGTAGACTAACAAGGAAAATTCACGAAACAAGGAATATTTACAAAAAAGAAAAAAGCAGACCGAGGAAAAAATGGATAAAGCAAATAGTAGAAGCAGGAAAAATTAAACAGAAAACACTAGAAGAAATTAAAATAGTACAAGACAGAAAAGAATGGAAGATATGGGTAAATATGTAGCTAAACTAAACCCATATCCGACAACTGAAAGGGTATAAGGAAGGGGAGAAAGAAAGAAAGAAAGATTATCAATCTGTAATCAAAGTTGGCTACAATTTTTGTTATTAACTTTTATTGCTATCTATTACTATAACGGATCTACGGAGCTTTACCCCACTAATCAATCACCCTGTATGGATAAATCGATTTTTTTTTAATTTCAAACTATTTTAAAAATGTGGCTAATGCAATGATATTTTTTTAAAGTACGTTAATATATCGTTATCTACAAATTGATGGTGGGTCAGTGGCATTAGACTGCAGATCGAGAGGTCCCTAGTTCAAACCCGGCTGTTCCGTATGTTTTTTTAATTTTTTTAATAAATAATAATTAAAAGTTGATGTACTTAAAATTCATATTTTATAAGTTAATTATTAAATTTATATAAATATTATATATACCATTTTAAACAACCGTGTTATTATAAAAAGTACTTTTATCTACTCTATGTCATATTATGTATAAGTTTTTTTAGTTTGTGAAAACTGTCATTATAGATAGCAGTACGTGAAGGGTTTAAAGTGTGCGTGAAGTAACAATGTATTTTAAATGGGATTTACTATTTCGCACTGTTTTTGAAACACTTTCATATACAGTCGAACCCGCTTATTGGAATAGCCTTCGTGCCAAGCAAAAGTATTTCTATAACCGGGATATTCTAATAACCGATCTTTGGTGGCTAGTATAAACGTTTCGGGACCTCAAATTTCTATTCCTTAAAGCGGGATATTCCTTTAACAGGTTATTTAAAAACCGGGTTCGACTGTAATCAAATATCCTTAACTTTCGCGTTGTCATGGTGATGACATAATGAGAAATAAATTACAATAAAAATTTTGACAGTTTTGTAGTTTGAAAAAAATTAGAATTTTTAATTGTTAAAGTTCTAAAAATTGTAGAATATAAATGAATTCCAGTGACGAAGAGTTACAGTTTTTTTATTTGTTTGTCGTAGATAAAATATTGTATGAAACTGTGCGTGAAGTACTTTTTGCGAACTTACGCGATGTATAGCACTCGCTCCGTTGTCGCTCGTGCTCTAAACATCGCGTGCGTTCGCAAAAAGCATACTTCACGAACTGTTTCATAAATAACTATTTTATACTAGTGTAATTTTTGGAATTATAATTTTAACAGTTAATACACCTATTAAAAATTCATATTTTATTCTTTAGAAACATGTTGTGTCCTGTATATAACAAATCCGGGGTATTATAAAAAGTACTTTTTTATTATAGTGTAATTTTTGGAATTTGAAGCATATTATATCGTCAAATTATTTTATATTCTCTCCTATAAATAATAAAAACGTTTTATTATAAAAAAGTTCTTTTTTATTAAAGTGTAATTATTATGGATATATTGAGGGAGAAGTTAAGAGGGAGATTCATTGGTCAATGAAGAACAAATAAATGTTGGACGAGAAGTTAGAGGGTTGGGAAAGGGCTATTCAAGAAAGTGTATTTAAGGTTAGCAGGTCGCAAACGGAGTATAAATGGTTGGAAAAAATAGTAGGTCTGGATCCCGATTTATGAAAAAAAGTTGATTAATAGTCTAAGAGCTAGTGAACCCTCCGACTAACGGTCGTCCTGTAAGGCTAGAAATTTGTCTAGTGATAATTCATAGAACACCAAAGCTAAAAACCATGACCTGGCAGGCATCAGCCGTGCACGTGTATCTATCAGGTGAATCGAAAAGTGCAAATTTAGGGGGTAAAATAAACTTTCTCCTGTAAAGTTTAAATTTAAGTATGTGTTTGAGTAAGTCATTTAGAAGAAATGTGTACAATGACAGGCGATTCTGAAGAGCACAAGACCTTGCCAGGCGAGGGGAAAGATTAGGGTTTTTCCTAAAATTATTTTTTTCCATCGAAAAAAGTTTTTTTAGGTTTTTTGAATCATTCCAAACAGAAAAGGTCTCCAGTGATTTTCCTCTTAGGTTAATAGTTTTTTCCACCTACTTCTACCGAAAGTATACTTTTCCAGACCTGATTGTAGGGAGCAAAGTTGTACTGTTCCTCCCTAGGGAGGAAAAGTAAAAGTGACGTCATGGTATTTCATTCATGAAATATAACTTATTGACGCCCTGTACAATATCTATTTTCTATTACGTAAGTATCTATACATTTTAACGTTTATTTAAAAACACTCTCTATTTTGCAGAATGGTAAAAAACATTAAATTGTTATTCTGGTTTAACAATGTTTACATTCATAATTTGACTTATATTTGACAGTTGTCAGTTATATTGTACCTACTTGTTAGTTTTAGTTCTAATAAATTTTGTTGGTTAGTTACATAAGTAAATTAGGAAAAAATGAAAAAATGACTTGTTATTTGAGGAAGGTGGAAAAACCATATATGTATAACATGGGAGTAAAGTGCCTTTTCCTCCCTTGAATGATTACTGCCCTCCGCTACGCGTCGGGCAGTAAACTTCATTCTCGGGAGGAAAAGTAGCACTTTTTTCCCTTGTTATACAAATAGCTATTGTTATATAAGCGATTAAAAATTTTGAAAATTGCGAAATCGGCCATTTTTAACCCTAAATCGGACATTTAACTAAAAATTTCAATGTTGCTAAGGTAGGTAGATATTCTTTAAACAATGATTGATGAAATCCCGATTAGTTTTTTGCAATACAATATCGAAAACCCGTTTGTTTTTTAATTGCTAATCAAGCGGGCGCGACATTATAGTATAAGTGAGGACGTTTGAGTTTGCATAAATTCATTATGTCGAGAAAGGGAAAATTTGAAGACAAATCCTCAGACAGGTCGATTTTTATTCTTAAATTAGGACTTTTTGGCATATATATAATACTAGTGACGTCATCCATCTGAGAGTGATGACGTAATCGATGATTTTTTTTAAATGAGAGTAGGGGTTGTGTGTAAGCTCATTTGAAAGGTTATTTAATTCTCTATTGAGTAATATAAACATTAACATAATTATTTATATACGTACCTACAAAAAAAAATTATTAAATTAATTTAGACAAAAAGAAGAAAAAATTTTTTTGTACACTTTTGTACTTATTTAAAAAAAATCATCGATTACGTCATCACGCCCAGATGGATGTCACTAGTATTATATATATGCCAAAAAGGCCTAATTTAAAAATAAAAATCGACCTGTCTGAGGATTTCTCTTTAAATTTGCCCATTCTCGAGATAATGAATTTATGCAAACTCAAACGTCCTCATTTATACTACAGTGTGATTGCCCGCTTGATAAGCAATTAAAAAACAAAGGGGTTTTCGATATGGTATTGCAAAAAACTCTTCGGGATTTCATCAACCAATGTTTAAAGAATATCTACCTACCTTGGTAACATTGAAATGTTTAGTTAAATGTCCGATTTATGGTTAAAAATGGCTGATTTCGCAATTTTCAAAATTTTTAATCGCTTATATAACAAAAACTATTAACCTAAAAGAAAAATCACTAGAGACCTTTTCTGTTTGGAATGATTCAAAAAACCTAAAAAAAAATTTTTTGATGCAAAAAAAAATAATTTTAGGAAAAACCCCTAATCTTTCCCCTCGCCTGGCAAGGTCTTGTGCTCTTTAGAATCGCCTGTCATTGTACACATTTCTTCTAAATGACTTAATCAAACACATACTTAAATTTAAACTTTACAGGAGAAAGTTTATTTTTCCCCTAAACTATGCACTTTTCGATTCACCTGGTAGATACACGTGCACGGCTGATGCCTGCCAGGTCATGGTTTTTAGCCTTGGTGTGCTATGAATTATCACTATACAAATTTCCAGCCTTACAGGACGACCGTTAGTCGGAGGGTTCACTAGCTCTTAGACTATAATAGCAAGCTGAAAATTTGTTAATAGCTTAAGGGTGTCTAGTCGGATAAACTTTGATATTTGGGAACATTGGAACAGGGGCAGTTTTAATTGTAAAACAGGTTAAAAATTTGGAACGGTCAGACCACGAAAACGGCACATTTATTTTGTCCGACAGCACAGACTTAAACTCTCCGAACAGAGATTAAACTCTCATGCAAAAATCAGACTGCTTTTATTACCTGTCATAATTCCTGTCACTTGACATATTCTACATTTTCCACTCATTAAAACGCCCATTTGGTGATAAATAATAATCTGATTTTTGCATGAGAGTTTAATCTCTGTTCGGAGAGTTTAAGTCTGTTCTGTCGGACAAAATACATGTGCCGTTTTCGTGGTCTGACCGTTCCAAATTTTTAACCTGTTCCGTAATTAAAACTTCCCCTGTTCCAGTGTTCTCATATATCAAAGTTTGTCCGACTCGACACCCTTAAGCTATTAACAAATTTTCAGCTTGCTATTATTCAACTTTTTTTTCATACGCGGGATACAGACCTATAGGAATTGCTTGGGAAAAGCGAGAACGAGTAGCAGAATTTAAATACTTTCGCTTGATTGAATCATGAAAAATGGGACACTAGATCGTCAAATTGGCCACAGGATACATTCTGCTTTAACTTGAAGCGAATAACGGGGTACTTTGTGATCTAAAATTTGGAGGAGGGCTGAAAGCAATAATATAAACAAGTATGGCGAGGCCTCCGTAAAGAGGGTTCAGGAAAAGAAGCTGAATCGAAAATTTTACCATGAATGTTGGTAAGACTGGAAGTGACAAGACAGAGGAAAATATAGGAGAAGATGGAAGGAGTGTATGGCAGAGAGAAATGTTTAAATTAAGAAGACATGATTGACAGAATCAGAGATCTGATACGAATCTGATAGAATACGTATCAGATCGTATACGTATACGTATACCCCTTACGCGCCATGATGTTACAATTCTGTGAGTCTAATCTAAATGCTGTTTTAGGCTTAAAATCAAATTTTCACGAATCGCTCCCGCACGACATGACTGCGAGTAGTCACGCTGAATCGGTACCGTTCGTCTCCCTTCAAGTCCCTTCTCATTCTTTGACGTGATTAGAGTATGAACGGACGTATTTCGTAATAGACCAGCAAGGGCGCATCTGTAAAAATACTAAGTAGTACATTTGGACGTTGAGAGGTGACTCAAATTTTTTTGCAGAAATTGCTTGAAAATAACTCAAATAATAATATTTAAGTTATCCTCCCTCTCAAAAAGGTCCGGAACATTGTTTAAATAATCAAAATGTCAAAAAATGAAGGAAACATTCGATTTTTTTCTTCGTTTTTTGATTATAACTTTAAAAGTATTCATTTCCGAGAAAAATTGTACTGACATAAAAGTTGCGTAACTATATTTCCTACAATATAAAATTAGTTGAAAATTTAAAAAATAGTCACCCTTGTAAAATATCAATAATTGCGAAAAAAACATACAAAAACATGTATTCGCATTTTACGTTTTTCAACCATTCATGCTAAACTTAGGACCTTAAAATTTCACCCATAGAAACTTTATGATACAGTAAAACAATACTGTAAATTTCATTAAGATAGATTTAATAGATTTTGCAAAATAAAATTTGCAATCCAGCTTTCGCAAAAAAAATTCATTTTTTCAAAATGTTACAGGACTGAAAATAAAGCAGATATCAAGTTGAATTTTTTGCCTATAGAAGTGTACTGTAGGTACCTCTCATTTGAAATTTGCAAAATTAAAATCGATTAACTATCACGGCGTCAGGATTTTTTTAAATAAACATTAATTATTGGGATAGTTTGCTCTAATTGGACATTCCAATGACCTTTGATAATGATTAATACATTTTAATTTTTATTACATTTCGATATAAATAAATAAATTTGTTTATTGCAAAATAAAAACACATTCTCTGTCTTTTAAAATAACAGTTTTTTAGCAAAAACTTTGTTTGTTCATATATTTTAACTTAGAGAATAAAAGTTTATTATTTTTAAACATATGCAATTGTTTAAACAATATTTCACAAAAAATAATAAAATTAGTTTGATTTTTGTGGAATTTAAATATTAAAATACAACAAAATATAGAGTAAGAAAATAATATATTAGATAAAGATTGGAAGAAATTTTGGTGGAAATTAACTTGTGTGAATCGAACACCGCTGTCCTGCGCGTAGCACCAAAAATTAATGCTTATTTAAAAAATTTCCTGACGCCGTGGTAATTAATCGATTTTAATTTTGCAAATTGGAAATGAAAGGTACAGTACCATCTATAAGCAAAAAAAAGATTCAACTGGCTGTCTGCTTTATTTTCAGTCCTGTAACATTAAAAAAAAAAATGAATTATTTTTGCGAAAGCTGGATTGCAAAATTTATTTTGCAAAATCTGTTAAACCGATCTTAATAAAATTTACAGTGCTGTTTTACTATATCATAAAGTTTTTCAGGGTAAAATATGAAGGTCCTACGTGTAGCAGAAATGGTTGAAAAGCGTAAAATGCGAATACTTGTTTTTTTATGTTTTTTTTTCGCAATTATTGCTATTTTGCAACAAGGGTGACAATTTTTAAAATTTGTAGCTAATTCTATGTTGTAGGAAATTTAGTTACGCAACTTTTATGTCAGTACAACTTTACTCGGAAATGAACACTTTTAAAGTTATAATCAAAAAACCAAGAAAAAAATCGAATTTTTTCTTAATTTTTTGACATTTTAAACCTCTCAACGTCCATCTCAAAACAAATGCGCCCTGGACTATAATAATTTAGACTTGTGTGTACTGCAATGGCAAAAAATAGTAAGTATTACTAAGAATCAGTTTAAAACATGTTGATGGGTATTATTGCTTTAAATACGTTTAGGGCCGCTTGTTCGAACGCTAATCAACATTGATCACTATCAAATATTTAATTACTGTCACAACTGTCAATGTCAACTTTGGTTGGGTTGCTGAAAACATAGTTAATTATAATTATGAGATTAGTTAGTCAATTAACATAACAATTATTAACATAATTGATTAACTAATTTCATAATGGTCATAAATAATTATGTTTTCGGCAACCCAACCAAAGTTGACATTGACAGTTGTGACAGTAATTAAGTATTTGATAGTGATCAATGTTGATTAGCGTTCGAACAACCGGCCCTAAGTTTCACTAAGTTTCGTACAAAAATGATTAAATGTATTAAAGGTTATGTTCTTATGAGTTACTTTTGGCGCTAGATCACAATTGTGGGGTTCGGGAGTTAACACAGTAAAAATCGAAAAAAAAAACAGACAGAACCAGCTATGTTTTTTGTTGCAGGAGAGGAGATACAAGAAAGGTTAACTTGGACGAACTTACGGCTAATCCGGATAAAATTTATGAACTGATAGATGAATTGGGTCCGATTTCGAGATTGAAAGCGACTATGATGATGATTATTTTGAGCCAAACATCGCTGATGAAGAGTCTGATGAGGAAAATAACATCGAAGAGGAAAATCCTGAACCTTTTACGAGCAAAAATGTACCTTCCGTAGGCATAAAATGGACCAAAGATTCATTCGCAAGCAAGAATATTTCGGAAGAATCCAATGAGACTGATGATATCAACGACGTTTTGAGTCCATTTGGTTATTTCAGTCGATATTTAGATGATGATTTTTTTGAAGTGGAAGCAAAACTAACTTTGCAATACTATTTGCAAGAGACTGGCCAGGAAATAAAACCAGATATTTCTCCCGAAGAAATCAAACAATTTTTTGGTATGCATGCGGTCATGGGATGTTTTAAGTTTCCCAGAATACACCTTTACTGGAGTGTAAAGTACTGACTACCAATCATAGCTGATGTAATGAATCGAGACAGATTTTACAAATTACGCACAAACTTTCACCTTGTAGATAATTTATCGGTAACTGAAGAGATAAAACAACAAAATCGCATTTGGAAAATTCAGCCGATGATAGATCGAGTAAGAAAAAGATGTCTAGAAATTCAGAGACTACGTGGGACGTCATTTTCAATTGATGAACAAATGATACCCTTTTTGGGACGATGTGAAATACGACAATTTGTAAAAAATAAGCCGAGACCTGTTGTCCTAAAAAATTTTGTTTTGACGACATCTTGTGGCACAGTACTTGATTTTGAAATTTACCAAGACTCTCTGATTCCGCTGAAAAATAAAGAAGTGGGTTTAGGACCGTCGGTCGTTCTTCGCCTAGTAGAAACCTTGCCTCCGGAAAGTTGCGTCTTCTTTGATAGATATTTTTCCACTTCATTATTTGATAAATTGCTTGAACTGAAAATAGAAGGAACGGGAACAATTATGCCAAACAGAACAAAGGGATGTGTATTTAAAAAAGACAAAGAAATGAAAAGAGGTCAGTCAGAAGAATACGTAAGAAGTGACAAAATGGTAAGCTTGACAAAGTGGAAAGCTAATAAATCCGTAATTATGGCTTCCACGGCTTTTGGAGTAAAACGTTTACAAAACGTCAAAAGATGGGACAAACAAGAAAAAAACATGTTGAAGTAACTTGTTCAAAAGTTGTTAACATATATAATGAAAAGATGGGAGGTGTCGATGTATGCGATCAAATGATTGAATGGTACAGAACCTTTTTTAAAACTCGTAAATGGACTTTTAAAACTATCCTTCACTTATTTGATTTATCCATCGTTAACAGCTGGATGGAATATCGAAAAGATTGTAAAAACAATAAATACAAAACAAAAGATGTCTTGGACCTGCTACAATTTCGGTTAAATTTGGGTGAATTTTTGATCTGTGGAACAAAAACCAGAAAAAAGAGACAATGAAGATAACACAGAAGAATCCAGTATCAAAAGGGTTAAGTACGCTTCAATGCCCTGTCGTGACAAAAGGTATGATGGGTTTGATCATTGGCCTGTTCATGAAAATCAAAAAAATCCTAACACATGTCGTATAGAAACCTGTAAAAGTAGATCAAGAATAAGGTGTAGTAAGTGTGATGTTTATTTTTGTTTAAGTAACAAACAAAACTGTTTTGTTCAATTTCATTGCAAATAACTTTATTCAATAAATTTGGTTTCATTTTTCTCAAGTTGGTTTCATTATCACAATTGTGCTAGTTATCTGTGTGCTACTGTATGACACAATTGTGCTAGTCCTTGAATCCTGTCAAATGTCACTTTGAAAATTATGCAAAAATTTGACTTCTTATTAAGGTATAAACTAACATTATCCTAAAATTTTAACTCAATATTTAAAATCATTTACGTTCGGGGGCGTAAGGGATACGTATCGTGATACGTATCAGATCTGAAAAAGATCTGATACGAATATCATTGGACACTTTATTGACTACAAATTAATTTTTTTTTAATTTATTTAAAATTGTAAAAAATTTTTGACTATATTTTTACTTATTTTTTACATCTCTTAAAATACCGAAATACGATTAGCCTACTAGAATTTTGGTAATTGTATACATTATTTCTTCTTATATATTTAATAGACTGTATTGAGTTATTTTAAGCTATTTGCACAGTAAACTACTATTTTTGATTTGAATTCGATGGATGATGTTGAAGCTTGAAGAGTCTTCTTGAACTTTTTTTTCCGTCATTTTAAGTTAGGTGGAAAAGGAATGATATGAAAACAAATGATTCATGTTCGAAATAATTTATTAGTCTCGAAATTAAAAAGTAATTAATGTAATAAAACATTCAGATGGCGCTATGATAGTTAGCGCCTTGGAGATACGACAAGCTTCGAAAAGATAACACAATTATTAACACATGATTTTTTAAATTATTGACAGTTTGAGGTCAAAACTGCAGTATTTTAAGTATTTTAAACAAAAAACTTACTAGATATAACTGTCAGCAGAAATAAAAAAGAGGCTAAAGTAAAGTGCAATGAGTACGAAAAAAATTATCGGCAGAATATAAAAGAGGCTAAAGTGAAATGGGTAGGAGAAAAAGGCCAAAAGATAGAAATATACTCCTTTATTTGGTATGCTGCTGGTGTTGTGCTTTCCTACTTTGGCGAATAGACCATCGCTACACTAACATGATAAAATATATCTACCACAATGCAACGGCTATCGTAAGACTCTCTGATCAACAAACTAATAAATTCTGTATGCAGCGAGGAGTACGGCAAGGAGACACCATCTCACCAAAGCTGTTCACAACCCTTTTTGAACACACTTTTAAGAAGGCAGATCTGAACGAATATGGTATCAATATAAATGGAGAGAAGCTCAGTCATTTGAGATTCGCAGATGCCATTGTCCTTGTAGCCGATCGTATGGATGATGCAATAATAATATTGAACAAGTTATATCACGCTTCCTTAGAGGTCGGACTAAAGATTAATATCAACAAGATGCAAATAATGACTAATCTGGTGCTAAATCGTAATATTGTTGTTGATGGAATGGATATTGAGCAGACTGTATCTTATAAGTACTTGGGACATGAAATTCGGTTGAGAAGAGATAACCATACGTGCGAGCTCCCACGTCGCATAGCATTAGCCTGGGTAGCGTTTGGTAAACTGAGCTGTGTATTTAAATCGGACTTACCCATATGCATGAAAAGGAAAATCTTTGACCAGTGTGTATTGCCTGTGATCACTTATGGAGCGGAAACATTAACACTCACAAAAAAGGTAGTGAACAAGATTCGCATAACTCAGAGGGCTACGGAGTTAGTTATTTAGGATGTGACTATGGAGCGCCAGATGTTGGGTGTCTCCCTGAGGGACCGAATCCCAAACGAACAAATAAGTCGTAGAACAAAAACAACGGACGCCGTCGAAAGAATCGCGTCGCTTAAGTGGAATTGGGCAGGACACATCGCCAGATTGTCAGACAACCGATGGACAAAACGTATCGTCGAGTGGAGACCACGAGAAGAAGCACTATGGAGCAGAGGACGACCATAACCAGATGGGCTGACGATATGAAGCGTATTGTCGGCAACTGGATGCAAGCCGCACAAAACAGAGAAAGATAAAAAGAGCTGAGGGAGACCTATGTCCAGCAGTGGACGAGTACGGGTTGATGATGATGACTTTGGCGTTAAAGCCTCCCATGATTATTTTGAAATGATCTCTTTCTGTCATTGCTTTAGAAATATCTTCATATAATTTCTCTATTTCTTCACCTGTTGATTGGCTAGTGGGAGCGTATACTTAAACTATTTAAATGTTGTACCTTTTTGATAATTTAAGGACCAATAGTACTACACCGCCGACATGTGTATTATATTCTTTATGGAATTGGTAGAACATGTGTCCAGAGTGTAATATTGTACACTGTTCTCCTGGTAGCCTGGTTTCACTTAGACCAAGGACATCCCACTTGATCCTAGTTAGTTCTTTTTCCAGTTCATCCATTCTTTCTGGTGCTTTGAGGGTTCTGGCATTGAAACTAGCAATATTAGCAATCTTTCGGTGTTTTAACGAGTTTTTGCCTCCCTCAGCTTCCATGAGGCTGACCTCCTTAGAGGTGTGGGATCGAGCACCCACCTGGGGACCAGCTCCTGTCGTTTTAAAACTCATTTGGGGTGAGTTAGCCATAACTCGCATGAGTTAGGCTCGCCGTGCGGGAAAATTTACTTTCACGCACGCCGTGCGGGAAAGTGCAACTTTCGGAAACGAAATACGTGCGTGAAAGTGGCTCTCTTAGCACGGCCGTAGAAAAAATAAAAATTTGCTGATGTGATGACATTGTTTTAGTTGCAAGAACTGAAAAGGCTCTTATATGTATCTGGGCAGAGGAACTAAAAAGGTACAACTTAATAAATAAGGAGAAAACGAAAGTAATGACAATAGCCAACAAAGAAGCGAATGTAAATATTGAAATCGAGGTGCAAAAATTTGAGCAAGTAGACCTCTTTAAGTATTTGGGAATAATCTTAAACAACAAAGGTACACAAAAATATGAAATTGGAAACAGAATAAAATTGGCAACGAGAACTTATTATTCACTGTATAAAAATTTCCTGAACAAAAAGGAAAGATCGAGTCAAACCAAAATGACAGTCTATAAAACCGTATATGTATATGCCAATTACAATATGTATATGGGGCAGAAAACTGGGTACTGAATGACAGACAAAGAAAAAGATTATAAGCTACAGAAATGAGATTCTTAAGAAAAGTGGTGGGAGCAAGAAGATGAGACAAAATATGAAACGAAGATATAAGGCATCAATTACAGGTAAAATCGCTCAACGAAAAAATTGAAGAAAAGAAGTTAAAACGGGCTGGACACATAATAAGAATTAGTGGTGACAGACAAGTAAAAATGGCATGGGAGGCCAAAGCAGTGAGTAAAAGCACGAGGGGCAGACCAAGAAAAACTATTATACTGGAATACTAGTATAAACGAAATACTTAAGAAAAGAGGGACATCGTGGCAAGAAGCAAAAGTTTTAGCAGCAGATAGGAAAAAGTGGCTTAAATTTGCAGAGAGTAGCATATAAAGGAAGAAACCTCGTCACCTATGGGTACCTATAGGCGAGCAGCAGCAACCCCTAAAAGATGAATGATCAATTTTGGTCATTCTTTATGTTTTCGAGGTTGCTGAATCCGAATATGAAGCGAAAAATCAAATTTTATGCAAAAATGACAAAAATATGTTTTAATAATTTTTCCACTTTAATTCACTGTATCTTTAGTCTCTGTAAATATTTCCTTACTTTGTCATAATTAAAGTATGTAGATAACAATGAGATTTATCCAAAATGTTTATATACATTAAAAGAGGAGTTGTTAATTTTTAAACAGATTGTCTTCAGATTTCGTTAGTTTCATGTTTACTTAACAAAGTTGAGTGACAAACTTTTTAGTTTATAATCGTAACTAATACAGTCATAAAATGATAAAATGATAAAATGATTAATGAAGAAGTTTTCTGGAAAATTTTAAGTTAAAATATGAAATAGGAAAAAAGTTACGTGACATTATAGATGAGCTAGTCCTGTCGCCAGGGGGGGTACAACGGCCTCCTTAATTCAGATGGACTTACCCAAGTTTTTTTCATGTATTTTGACCCGTAGAATACGAATTTTTTGGGTAACAGTTGATCCGGATGTCGATAAGATTGTTATAGACAAAGAACTTGAGGAATTACATAACAGCGGTTTCTCGCAAAACAAAATATTTTTTTGTATTTTTTGGGTCATTCTAAGCAAAAAATGTTCTGGCAAGTTTTTCCGTAGGATGCACAGTTTTCGAGATAAGCGCGGTTGAACTTCCAAAAAATCGAAAAATTGCAATTTTTGAACCAGAATAACTTTTGATTAAAAAAATAAAATAGCAATTCTGCTTACTGCATTTGAAAGTTCAAGTCAAATTCTATCGGTTTTGATTATTTGCATTGCTAAAAATTAATTTTTTTAATCTTAAACAAAGCTATAAACAGTAATAAACACCTAGTGCGTGAGTGATGTTTTCAATGATTTCTTATTTAAAATCGAACAAGTAGGTAGAGTAGGTACTAGTGCAAGTGAGGCAATATCTACGTAGGATGTATTAAAACGCATGTATTAGGTACGGGAAACACTATGTGTTTAGAGCTTTGTTTGACAATAAAAAAATAAATTTTTAGCAATGAAAATAATCAAAACCGATATAATTTAACTTGAACTTTCAAATACGGTAAGCAGAATTGCTATTTTATATTTAAATCAAAAGTTATTTGGGTTCAAAAATTGCAATTTTTCGATTTTTTGAAATTCTAACAGCGGTTATCTCGAAAACTATGAATTCTACGAAAAAACTTGTAGAAACATTTTTTGCTTAGAATGACCCAAAAAATACGAAAAAATGTTTTGTTTTGCGAGAAATCGCTGTTATGTAATTCCTCAAGTTCTTTGTTTATAACAATCTTATCGACATCCGGATCAACTGTTACCCAAAAAATTCGTGTTCTACGGGTCAAAATACATAAAAAAAACTTGGGTAAGTCCATCTGAATAAAGGAGGCCGTTGTATCCCCCCTGGCGACAGGACTAAGCGGCGCACCCCAAAAAACGCTTATTTCTTGAGATATTGACCACGCGTGGTGAATAGCTAATTTTGATTATATTTTATGATTTTGATGGTGCTGAAAACTAAAATTAGGTTTTTTTTAATATTACATGGGGGAACATAAAAAAATAAAAAACTCTGTTTAATTTTAATATTTTTTCTGAAATTTTTCTATCTAATTATAATAAAATTTTTGTATTGTTTGAAATAAAAGGTGCAGATTCCTGAATTGCGAAGTTTAATCGCAAAAGTTGAGTGACAAAATTTAAAATGTAGCTTTTTAATCAAGTTTATATTAAAATATAGAGTACAAAGAACAAAATGTTTTATACATAGAAAAAAATGGTGCAACTTTTAATTTGAAGAAAAACGTGATCTCATTTTTTTTATTTCAGGGTAAAATTGCGATTTTGACAATGTTCTCACATCTAATATTCAAAATAAACCTCATTTTCGTTTTCAGCACCATCAAAAACCAAAAACATAAAGTATTAGTCTAAGAGCTAATGAACCCTCCGACTAACGGTCTTCCTGTATGTAAGGCTAGAAATTTGTATAGTGATAATTCATAGCACACCAAGACTAAAAACCATGACCTGGCAGGCATCAGCCCTGCACGTGTATCTACCAGGTGAATCGAAAAGTGCTTAGTTTAGTTTAAACTAAAGACTTTAGTGAGAGGATCCATGATCAGATCATGGACCGAATTGTGAAAATTGAGAGTATTTCTGACTATAAATTCTGTGTTGAGTTTAAATAAGCGATCAAAGTTAGGGTTGTTAGGGGTTTGAAAGTTGTTTTGAAGCGAATTTTTGAATGCTTCTGCTATCCCTTCTGGGGAGTTGATGATTTGATTAGTGACCAACAGATGAGAAGGTTGAGAATGTTTTTGTTTTATTAGGACTTTCAATTTGTTCGAGAATTTAGTCCGGTCTCTGTAATCTAGTTTTGAGTTAGTATCTTCCCACCGGCGAGCCGTTACGTCAGATATTTCCCTTTTTATCTTAGCACAGATTCGGTTGTATTCTGTTTTGATTAATGGGTTTCTGTTGACCTTGTATTGGCGTAGAAGATGTCTTGTTTGTTGGATTTCGGCAAAGATGTACTATGTAAGTACCGGAGATGAATAATTTAGTTGTTTTAATGGAATTGCGTGCGTAATAGCCTCGGAGATGAGACTTTTAATTTATATTGCACTTCTGTTGATACTTTCGTTAGAATCGAGTTGGCCTAACAAAGGGAGATTTTAAGAGATGAAATTTTGGAATTCGGTCCAGTTAGCGTTACGATAATCTCTTATAGTACTTGGAGGGTTTGGTTGTTTAGGAGTGAGTATGTCGGTGTCTACAAGAAGAGGTAGGTGGTCTGACGTTATTGAGTCGCCTATGTGGCACCTATCCTCGAACATATCCAGAATGTTACTAGTAACTAGGATGTAGTCGTTGATCGATACCCTATTTGCGTTCAAAAACGTGAATTCAGTATTGGTGATTCTCGATATAGGAAGGTCTAGAAGTAGATCCGTGAGGCGGATGCCTTCGGCGTTTTGTCTATGATTACCAAACTGGGTACCTACGCCTACAATTCAGATCGCCTATCAGCATCGCTTTGCCGAGAGGTGAAAAATACTCTATTAAGTCTCTACTGAGTGGTTGACCTGGGTGCTTGTAGTAAGAGATTATCGTGAGGGTTTCGTTGTTGGGAATGTGCACGTCAATTGCCAGGAAGTCCACATCAGGTGGACGAATATTTTGTGGGAATGTATGGATGTTGTGTGGTATTCCGTGTTTGACGAGAATACCATTTACGCGTGAAACCTGGCAGCGGTTTCGATGAAGAGTCGAATATCCTGCGAAAGTTGGATCGTGCTTACACAGAGTATCTCTAATTGCTAGGATCTGTATGTTATGTTTTAGCAGGATATTCTTGATGAGGGGTCTCTTTTTAAAAGAGGCCCTAACAGTTGACTGCGCCTAGGGTAAAATCCATAAAAGGGAGGGCGGTTAGTTGTTGGAACAGGTCATTGTGACCTTGTTACTTTGGCCATGCATGACGCATGAATGGTCAAAGATTTGGTTTACTAGATCGCTAGTAATCTCTGCGATTTGTTCACGCAACTGGGGCAACAGATTCAAAAGCATGACTGTCTGCATTGTGACGACGTTTTTGATGTCAGTAGAGAGGTCGAAAGGGGGTACTGATTTCTCAGTTGAAAGTGGCTGTAGTTCGTTGGGTACTTTAGGAATTGTGTGCCTTTACGGGCATTTGTTAGAGTATGCAGGGTGGTTACCGCTGCAATTCGGGCATTTGGGTTTTTCTTGAGACGGACATGCGCTTGACTTGTGGTTTTCGCCGCAGTTTGAGCAGCTGAATGCTTCTTGACGGCATTCAGAGATGGTGTAACCATTTTTGCAGCATTTGCTGCAATATTTAGCTGACGGTCTTACGGGATTCGAGCTGAAAGGAGGTTCGGCGTAATGGATTATAAATCTTATCTCATCTCAGGATGGGCTATTTATAGGAAATCGTGGTAACATCTTCTCCAACGGTTTTTAACTGACAAACTTAACGAGCTTTTGGTTAGGACATTCGAACAATAAAAAATTCTTTATAATCGACCTTTTAGCAAAATAAAACGATGAAAATCGTGAGCTTTGTTAAACTTTCGATCTTAACGGGTAAATTAGACGGTTCTTATACAGTAAATATGGCCTAATAAGTTTAATGGATGAGTCTTCTCCTTCTTATACTTGTAGATCTTTCGGTTTGTCAATTCCGACGTTGAAGTATTTCTTGAGAGGTAGACTGTCAGCTATCTCTCCATCTTTTTGGTGGTATCCCCGGTGGATGCTTGCCAGCTGGTTTTCCTTCTAGCGCAATTCTTGGTAGTCTGTGCTCCTTCATTCTTTTTAAATGACTGAACCATTCTCTTCTCTTCATCTTACTACATCTTGTGTCTTCTCTTAATTCAATACCATAGGTGATAACAGGTTTGATGCAAGTTTTATAAATTCTAACTTTGCTGTCCATTCTCATGTATGGATTATTCCAGACCACATCTCTCAAACATCCGGACATGACTGCGCCCTTGTTTATTTGTCCTCGTAGGTCTCTGGCTGGGTCATGATAACGTGATAAATCTACACCTAGATATTTGAACCGGTTGAGCTGTTTTTTGGGTTTTCTTTTCGGGATCTTTCGCAGAGGTAATTCATTTTGTTTTCTGCGTGGATAAGTTCATGTTCAGTCATCGACATGTTCGGTAGAATCAATAAAGTTGCTTTGTAGGTCATCCTTATCCTCTGCAATCAGGGCTGCATCATCCGCATAGCACATTATATTGATTCTACTGTCACCGAGTCTGTATCCTAGTTGTAGCGATTCCACGTCTCCTATTATTTCATTCATCAGCATATTGAATAGAAATAGGCTGATGCTATCTCCCTGCCTGATTCCCCCTGGTGTTGGTATGTTGGCCGTAGTGGTATCGTTTGTTTTAATTTTTGTCGTGTTGTTATTGTTCACCTGTTTTATGACTTCCACACTGTTTGCCGGTATCCTTTTTTGCTTCATTTTCTGTAATATATCGCTAAGTCCGACTCTGTCAAATGCTTTTGTTAGGTCTACGAAGCAAATGCATGCGGCTTTGCTATATTCTATCGACTTCTCTTTCACTCGTTTCATAACAAATATTGCGTCCGTTGTCGACCTGCCTTTTTTGAATCCTTACTGTTCTTTTCTGTTCTTTATCTGTGATTCCAATTTATCCTTGAGTATGCCTGTGAATAACTTCATTGCCGTATTTAAGAGAGTTATTCCTTTGCAGTTTTGTTTTGTTTTGTGATTCGACATGTTTATTGAAGAGGATTTTTTGACATTAAAAACGTGACGCTGGCCAGGGGTTGCCACGTCCGTCATCCATGTCGTACCGAGGCTGTTCTTCTCCGCCATGGCTGCCGTTGTGGTCTTCATCCGTAACCCTGGACAAGGGACCCTAAACAGGTGCTAGTTTCCCGGGTCAGGAAACTCCTGGAATCTACGGAGGGCAGGGATTGATTTAACTTCCCTGATAGGATTATCTAAAGGAGTTCCTACCCGCTACAAGAATTCCCTACAAAACAGCAGAATTAACTACAGATATACCGACTTAATTACAAATATTAAGGCAACAATAACTATTAAGCTAATGAAACAAACGGAGCGTATTAAAATAAACCAAGGAGTAAGACAAGGCGATACTATCTAGCCCAAGCTATTTAACCAAGAATAACAGAAAAAGTGAAGAATTACAAAGAATGATGGAAGTACTAGATAGAGAATCGACAAAGATAGGACTGAAGATGAATTACAGTAAAACAAAAACCAGGATCAATCAACAAGAAGAACTAATAATTACAGTGGCACAAACAAGAATAGAACAAGTAAAAGAGTATATATATCTAGGACAAATAACTAGATTAAATAATGAAAATCAGACCGAAGAAATAAAGAGAAGAATAAGATTGGCCTGGGCATCATTCGAAAAACTATCTTATATTATAAAGGACAAAAAATACTTGTAATACCTAAAAACAAGAGTCTACAATCAATGCATACTCCCTGTCCTCATAAATGGTTCTCGGGCATGGACGTTTACAAAGGAAAATATGAACATAATAGCAAAGACAGAAAGGTCCATGGAAAGAAACGGGTGGATCCGTAACAAAACAAAAGTGAAAGATGTCTCTACCCAAGTAGTAAAGCTTAAATGGAAGTTCGCCGGACACACCCTACGGCAGAAGGATGAAAGGTGGACCAAGTCGATTATATATTGGAGACCGTGGAACCACAAACGAAAAAGGGAAATGCCACAGATGCGATGGTCAAATGACCTGAAGAAATATTTACTTACTTACTTAGTCCTAAGCCTTTCTACCTTTAGGTGTAAGGCTGGTGGAGTTGAGTTTGGCGTTATAGTCTCCATGCTTTACGATCTTGCGTTAGGTTTCTTGCACTTTCCAATGTCAATAATGTCAATCTCTTCTTCTCGACTTCTTTCCTGATTTCATCTACCCACATAACTCTTGGTCTTCCTCTTTTGTTTTTCCCCTGCACTCTGGTTTCGAACACTCATTTTGTAAGTCTCTCGTTCGACATTCTACACACGTGCCCGAATCATCTAAGTTGTCCCTCCACTATTTTTTCATTGATTGGTTCTAGTTTTAGGTTTTGTCTAATTGTTTCGTTTCGTATTTTGTCTGTTTTCTTTCTGTTTGCTATTTTCCTCTGGAACCTCATTTCCATAGCATTGACTCTGGATTTTTGTCTCCCCGTCAATGTCCATGTCTCGCTGATATACATGATTGTTGGTCTAACTACTGATTTATCGATTGCAGAAAAATCAAATTTTATGCAAAAATGACAAAAATATGTTTTAATAATTTTTCCACTTTAATTCACTGTATCTTTAGTCTCTGTAAATATTTCCTTACTTTGTCATAATTAAAGTATGTAGATAACAATGAGATTTATCCAAAATGTTTATATACATTAAAAGAGGAGTTGTTAATTTTTAAACAGATTGTCTTCAGATTTCGTTAGTTTCATGTTTACTTAACAAAGTTGAGTGACAAACTTTTTAGTTTATAATCGTAACTAATACAGTCATAAAATGATAAAATGATAAAATGATTAATGAAGAAGTTTTCTGGAAAATTTTAAGTTAAAATATGAAATAGGAAAAAAGTTACGTGACATTATAGATGAGCTAGTCCTGTCGCCAGGGGGGGTACAACGGCCTCCTTAATTCAGATGGACTTACCCAAGTTTTTTTCATGTATTTTGACCCGTAGAATACGAATTTTTTGGGTAACAGTTGATCCGGATGTCGATAAGATTGTTATAGACAAAGAACTTGAGGAATTACATAACAGCGGTTTCTCGCAAAACAAAATATTTTTTTGTATTTTTTGGGTCATTCTAAGCAAAAAATGTTCTGGCAAGTTTTTCCGTAGGATGCACAGTTTTCGAGATAAGCGCGGTTGAACTTCCAAAAAATCGAAAAATTGCAATTTTTGAACCAGAATAACTTTTGATTAAAAAAATAAAATAGCAATTCTGCTTACTGCATTTGAAAGTTCAAGTCAAATTCTATCGGTTTTGATTATTTGCATTGCTAAAAATTAATTTTTTTAATCTTAAACAAAGCTATAAACAGTAATAAACACCTAGTGCGTGAGTGATGTTTTCAATGATTTCTTATTTAAAATCGAACAAGTAGGTAGAGTAGGTACTAGTGCAAGTGAGGCAATATCTACGTAGGATGTATTAAAACGCATGTATTAGGTACGGGAAACACTATGTGTTTAGAGCTTTGTTTGACAATAAAAAAATAAATTTTTAGCAATGAAAATAATCAAAACCGATATAATTTAACTTGAACTTTCAAATACGGTAAGCAGAATTGCTATTTTATATTTAAATCAAAAGTTATTTGGGTTCAAAAATTGCAATTTTTCGATTTTTTGAAATTCTAACAGCGGTTATCTCGAAAACTATGAATTCTACGAAAAAACTTGTAGAAACATTTTTTGCTTAGAATGACCCAAAAAATACGAAAAAATGTTTTGTTTTGCGAGAAATCGCTGTTATGTAATTCCTCAAGTTCTTTGTTTATAACAATCTTATCGACATCCGGATCAACTGTTACCCAAAAAATTCGTGTTCTACGGGTCAAAATACATAAAAAAAACTTGGGTAAGTCCATCTGAATAAAGGAGGCCGTTGTATCCCCCCTGGCGACAGGACTAAGCGGCGCACCCCAAAAAACGCTTATTTCTTGAGATATTGACCACGCGTGGTGAATAGCTAATTTTGATTATATTTTATGATTTTGATGGTGCTGAAAACTAAAATTAGGTTTTTTTTAATATTACATGGGGGAACATAAAAAAATAAAAAACTCTGTTTAATTTTAATATTTTTTCTGAAATTTTTCTATCTAATTATAATAAAATTTTTGTATTGTTTGAAATAAAAGGTGCAGATTCCTGAATTGCGAAGTTTAATCGCAAAAGTTGAGTGACAAAATTTAAAATGTAGCTTTTTAATCAAGTTTATATTAAAATATAGAGTACAAAGAACAAAATGTTTTATACATAGAAAAAAATGGTGCAACTTTTAATTTGAAGAAAAACGTGATCTCATTTTTTTTATTTCAGGGTAAAATTGCGATTTTGACAATGTTCTCACATCTAATATTCAAAATAAACCTCATTTTCGTTTTCAGCACCATCAAAAACCAAAAACATAAAGTATTAGTCTAAGAGCTAATGAACCCTCCGACTAACGGTCTTCCTGTATGTAAGGCTAGAAATTTGTATAGTGATAATTCATAGCACACCAAGACTAAAAACCATGACCTGGCAGGCATCAGCCCTGCACGTGTATCTACCAGGTGAATCGAAAAGTGCTTAGTTTAGTTTAAACTAAAGACTTTAGTGAGAGGATCCATGATCAGATCATGGACCGAATTGTGAAAATTGAGAGTATTTCTGACTATAAATTCTGTGTTGAGTTTAAATAAGCGATCAAAGTTAGGGTTGTTAGGGGTTTGAAAGTTGTTTTGAAGCGAATTTTTGAATGCTTCTGCTATCCCTTCTGGGGAGTTGATGATTTGATTAGTGACCAACAGATGAGAAGGTTGAGAATGTTTTTGTTTTATTAGGACTTTCAATTTGTTCGAGAATTTAGTCCGGTCTCTGTAATCTAGTTTTGAGTTAGTATCTTCCCACCGGCGAGCCGTTACGTCAGATATTTCCCTTTTTATCTTAGCACAGATTCGGTTGTATTCTGTTTTGATTAATGGGTTTCTGTTGACCTTGTATTGGCGTAGAAGATGTCTTGTTTGTTGGATTTCGGCAAAGATGTACTATGTAAGTACCGGAGATGAATAATTTAGTTGTTTTAATGGAATTGCGTGCGTAATAGCCTCGGAGATGAGACTTTTAATTTATATTGCACTTCTGTTGATACTTTCGTTAGAATCGAGTTGGCCTAACAAAGGGAGATTTTAAGAGATGAAATTTTGGAATTCGGTCCAGTTAGCGTTACGATAATCTCTTATAGTACTTGGAGGGTTTGGTTGTTTAGGAGTGAGTATGTCGGTGTCTACAAGAAGAGGTAGGTGGTCTGACGTTATTGAGTCGCCTATGTGGCACCTATCCTCGAACATATCCAGAATGTTACTAGTAACTAGGATGTAGTCGTTGATCGATACCCTATTTGCGTTCAAAAACGTGAATTCAGTATTGGTGATTCTCGATATAGGAAGGTCTAGAAGTAGATCCGTGAGGCGGATGCCTTCGGCGTTTTGTCTATGATTACCAAACTGGGTACCTACGCCTACAATTCAGATCGCCTATCAGCATCGCTTTGCCGAGAGGTGAAAAATACTCTATTAAGTCTCTACTGAGTGGTTGACCTGGGTGCTTGTAGTAAGAGATTATCGTGAGGGTTTCGTTGTTGGGAATGTGCACGTCAATTGCCAGGAAGTCCACATCAGGTGGACGAATATTTTGTGGGAATGTATGGATGTTGTGTGGTATTCCGTGTTTGACGAGAATACCATTTACGCGTGAAACCTGGCAGCGGTTTCGATGAAGAGTCGAATATCCTGCGAAAGTTGGATCGTGCTTACACAGAGTATCTCTAATTGCTAGGATCTGTATGTTATGTTTTAGCAGGATATTCTTGATGAGGGGTCTCTTTTTAAAAGAGGCCCTAACAGTTGACTGCGCCTAGGGTAAAATCCATAAAAGGGAGGGCGGTTAGTTGTTGGAACAGGTCATTGTGACCTTGTTACTTTGGCCATGCATGACGCATGAATGGTCAAAGATTTGGTTTACTAGATCGCTAGTAATCTCTGCGATTTGTTCACGCAACTGGGGCAACAGATTCAAAAGCATGACTGTCTGCATTGTGACGACGTTTTTGATGTCAGTAGAGAGGTCGAAAGGGGGTACTGATTTCTCAGTTGAAAGTGGCTGTAGTTCGTTGGGTACTTTAGGAATTGTGTGCCTTTACGGGCATTTGTTAGAGTATGCAGGGTGGTTACCGCTGCAATTCGGGCATTTGGGTTTTTCTTGAGACGGACATGCGCTTGACTTGTGGTTTTCGCCGCAGTTTGAGCAGCTGAATGCTTCTTGACGGCATTCAGAGATGGTGTAACCATTTTTGCAGCATTTGCTGCAATATTTAGCTGACGGTCTTACGGGATTCGAGCTGAAAGGAGGTTCGGCGTAATGGATTATAAATCTTATCTCATCTCAGGATGGGCTATTTATAGGAAATCGTGGTAACATCTTCTCCAACGGTTTTTAACTGACAAACTTAACGAGCTTTTGGTTAGGACATTCGAACAATAAAAAATTCTTTATAATCGACCTTTTAGCAAAATAAAACGATGAAAATCGTGAGCTTTGTTAAACTTTCGATCTTAACGGGTAAATTAGACGGTTCTTATACAGTAAATATGGCCTAATAAGTTTAATGGATGAGTCTTCTCCTTCTTATACTTGTAGATCTTTCGGTTTGTCAATTCCGACGTTGAAGTATTTCTTGAGAGGTAGACTGTCAGCTATCTCTCCATCTTTTTGGTGGTATCCCCGGTGGATGCTTGCCAGCTGGTTTTCCTTCTAGCGCAATTCTTGGTAGTCTGTGCTCCTTCATTCTTTTTAAATGACTGAACCATTCTCTTCTCTTCATCTTACTACATCTTGTGTCTTCTCTTAATTCAATACCATAGGTGATAACAGGTTTGATGCAAGTTTTATAAATTCTAACTTTGCTGTCCATTCTCATGTATGGATTATTCCAGACCACATCTCTCAAACATCCGGACATGACTGCGCCCTTGTTTATTTGTCCTCGTAGGTCTCTGGCTGGGTCATGATAACGTGATAAATCTACACCTAGATATTTGAACCGGTTGAGCTGTTTTTTGGGTTTTCTTTTCGGGATCTTTCGCAGAGGTAATTCATTTTGTTTTCTGCGTGGATAAGTTCATGTTCAGTCATCGACATGTTCGGTAGAATCAATAAAGTTGCTTTGTAGGTCATCCTTATCCTCTGCAATCAGGGCTGCATCATCCGCATAGCACATTATATTGATTCTACTGTCACCGAGTCTGTATCCTAGTTGTAGCGATTCCACGTCTCCTATTATTTCATTCATCAGCATATTGAATAGAAATAGGCTGATGCTATCTCCCTGCCTGATTCCCCCTGGTGTTGGTATGTTGGCCGTAGTGGTATCGTTTGTTTTAATTTTTGTCGTGTTGTTATTGTTCACCTGTTTTATGACTTCCACACTGTTTGCCGGTATCCTTTTTTGCTTCATTTTCTGTAATATATCGCTAAGTCCGACTCTGTCAAATGCTTTTGTTAGGTCTACGAAGCAAATGCATGCGGCTTTGCTATATTCTATCGACTTCTCTTTCACTCGTTTCATAACAAATATTGCGTCCGTTGTCGACCTGCCTTTTTTGAATCCTTACTGTTCTTTTCTGTTCTTTATCTGTGATTCCAATTTATCCTTGAGTATGCCTGTGAATAACTTCATTGCCGTATTTAAGAGAGTTATTCCTTTGCAGTTTTGTTTTGTTTTGTGATTCGACATGTTTATTGAAGAGGATTTTTTGACATTAAAAACGTGACGCTGGCCAGGGGTTGCCACGTCCGTCATCCATGTCGTACCGAGGCTGTTCTTCTCCGCCATGGCTGCCGTTGTGGTCTTCATCCGTAACCCTGGACAAGGGACCCTAAACAGGTGCTAGTTTCCCGGGTCAGGAAACTCCTGGAATCTACGGAGGGCAGGGATTGATTTAACTTCCCTGATAGGATTATCTAAAGGAGTTCCTACCCGCTACAAGAATTCCCTACAAAACAGCAGAATTAACTACAGATATACCGACTTAATTACAAATATTAAGGCAACAATAACTATTAAGCTAATGAAACAAACGGAGCGTATTAAAATAAACCAAGGAGTAAGACAAGGCGATACTATCTAGCCCAAGCTATTTAACCAAGAATAACAGAAAAAGTGAAGAATTACAAAGAATGATGGAAGTACTAGATAGAGAATCGACAAAGATAGGACTGAAGATGAATTACAGTAAAACAAAAACCAGGATCAATCAACAAGAAGAACTAATAATTACAGTGGCACAAACAAGAATAGAACAAGTAAAAGAGTATATATATCTAGGACAAATAACTAGATTAAATAATGAAAATCAGACCGAAGAAATAAAGAGAAGAATAAGATTGGCCTGGGCATCATTCGAAAAACTATCTTATATTATAAAGGACAAAAAATACTTGTAATACCTAAAAACAAGAGTCTACAATCAATGCATACTCCCTGTCCTCATAAATGGTTCTCGGGCATGGACGTTTACAAAGGAAAATATGAACATAATAGCAAAGACAGAAAGGTCCATGGAAAGAAACGGGTGGATCCGTAACAAAACAAAAGTGAAAGATGTCTCTACCCAAGTAGTAAAGCTTAAATGGAAGTTCGCCGGACACACCCTACGGCAGAAGGATGAAAGGTGGACCAAGTCGATTATATATTGGAGACCGTGGAACCACAAACGAAAAAGGGAAATGCCACAGATGCGATGGTCAAATGACCTGAAGAAATATTTACTTACTTACTTAGTCCTAAGCCTTTCTACCTTTAGGTGTAAGGCTGGTGGAGTTGAGTTTGGCGTTATAGTCTCCATGCTTTACGATCTTGCGTTAGGTTTCTTGCACTTTCCAATGTCAATAATGTCAATCTCTTCTTCTCGACTTCTTTCCTGATTTCATCTACCCACATAACTCTTGGTCTTCCTCTTTTGTTTTTCCCCTGCACTCTGGTTTCGAACACTCATTTTGTAAGTCTCTCGTTCGACATTCTACACACGTGCCCGAATCATCTAAGTTGTCCCTCCACTATTTTTTCATTGATTGGTTCTAGTTTTAGGTTTTGTCTAATTGTTTCGTTTCGTATTTTGTCTGTTTTCTTTCTGTTTGCTATTTTCCTCTGGAACCTCATTTCCATAGCATTGACTCTGGATTTTTGTCTCCCCGTCAATGTCCATGTCTCGCTGATATACATGATTGTTGGTCTAACTACTGATTTATCGATTGCAGTTTTTACTTTCTCCGGTATCTCTTTTACCATTTGATTCGATTATTACTCCTAGATATTTAAAATATTCCACTTGCTCTAGTTGTTTCCCGTCTAATTCTATTGCGTGTGTCTTCCTCGTATTCGAAATTATCATTGTTTTTGTTTTCTCTTATTGATGATCATATTAATTTTCATATTTATGTTTGATAGTTCTTCTTCTAGGATTTCAAGATTGTTCTGTAAGTCTTCTCTGTTTTCTGCTATCAATAATATGTCGTCTGCAAATAGTAGCTCGGATAGTTGAGTCCGTTTCATTTGCCAGTATCCTAATGTTAGTTTTCTCATTCTTCTCTTGGCTTTCTTGCAGTTTAACGCAGTGGCTGTTTAACGCCTTGACTTGCAGTAAATTCTCTGGATTCCTCGTTATTGGTTCTTACCGTATTTGTATTATTTTTGTACATCTCCTTTATTACTTCTATTATGTGTCTGTCGACTCCCCTTTATTTTAGTGTCTTTAGTACACTTTTTAACTTTAACAATTATCGATAACGATAGGTCTTTTAAAAGACCTATCTTTCTAGATAGGTGAATGACCGTTCTTTCAATTTACAAAAAATACACAGGGTGTTTCATTAAAAAAAATTCAACATTTTATTTAAAAGCGATATAAAAAACTCAATATAGGGGAGTTTGTTAAGGGGGGGGGCGAAAAAAAATCTATCCTGAGAAAGACTCGAAATTGTCAGATTGAGATGTTAATAAGTACATGCAGAACAATGTATATTTCAAAAATATCACGATTTGAGCTAGGCGTAAGGAAATGGGTGAGTCACACAGTTTCACAAGAAAAAAGCGAATATTTCGCGAAATGAACGACAGATCGACGAACTGAAAAATACGTGCTCAATATTTTTCAAAAATCTATCGAATGATACCAAATACGTGATTAACATTATACATTAATATTAAATCAAAAATATTGAATGACTAGTTTAGCAACAATTAAATTGATAATTAAAAATTTACGGTCGCTTTAATTAACAATAACCATAATAACCATAATAATCACTATACATCAGAATAACTTTGATTTTTGTATAAAAAGGCACATACCTGTCTAACGTAGTTTACATAAATGAAATTGGACTCTTTAAGCGGCCTCAGGAATATTTAAAAATTATAAACAATGTTTAGGCTTATAAACAAATAGAATATCTCGGCAACTGTTAAATTAAGAGAAAAACGTTTAATTGCGATGAGGGTTTCCCGAGATACAACTGGTCAAAGTTGACCGGCTAGTGCGGCGAAATTATAAACAATAGCATGGTTTTGAATCATCACCTTTTTATTTTGGTCCCCTTTCTCCACACAAATTTTCATATCCTTAAGAGATTCATAATATAAATTATAATAATAAAAGCGATTGGTATTACGAGTGAGAAATACCAAAAATACCAAAATTCCAATCAAAAATTAGGTTGAAGAAAATGGAATCTCAAAGCTTAAAATCGGTATACGTTAAAAAATTAATTAATCTCGGCTTCCCATGGAGCAATTGAAGCGTTTATTTGAAAAACAACGCATAGCCATTTTCGCAAATTCGACTTTATGTATTCTTCTCATAGAATAGTAGTTTCTTTATCCATCTGACACATTCAGTTGTGTAAAAACCTCAGATGTCCGGAGTAAACTACATAGAACATTTGGATAGTTGAATAAAAACATCAGAAGTCTGGGAAGTTTTTCTTGATTTGCCAAAATTTTATTTTTTGGACAAGTGTTGTTTTTTAAATAAACGCTTCAATTTTTTTCATGTTTTTTTGTTCCCAGGTAACTTGAGTAGAGCCACCTAACTGACGCATTACTTAGTGCCAAAGCTGCTCTAGTTTTGTTATAATAAATTAATTTATTTATAAGAAAATAAAACTACATATTTTTTCCAGTAGTAGACTTTTTTTAGAAAAACTTACTACAAGTGTGTACCTTTTAACGACTCAAATACAAATATTCTCATTTGGAAGCTGTATAATTAATTAAAAACAATCTTTGTTTAATCAAATTAAAAATTTGTTTAAACAAAGGACGGACGGGACAGCCTAAGTCAAATTTCTCACCTTTAGTACCATCCTTGGATTATAAGCTTTCATTTGACACCTCATTTGTCTTTCTACCTGGTATAATGACGGAGGAGTTATATTCGCGGTCGGACCGACAGACGGAAAGACAGCCTAGGTCAAATTTCTCACCTTTAGTATCATCCTTGGATTATTAGCTTTCATTTGACACCTCATTTGTTATTCTACCTGGTATAATGACGGAGGAGTTGTGTTCAAAGACGGACAGACAGACGGACGTGCGTAATTCAGTTTTCACTTTTTTTTTAAATTGGGTGCAAACAATAAATTAATTTATTATAACAAAACTAAAACATTTTTGGCACCTAGTAATGCCTCAGTTAAGTGGTCTACTCGAGTTACTTGGGAACAAAAAAATGAAGAAAATTGCTCTATGGTAAGCCAAGAAAATGCATTTTTTAAACGTATACCGATTTTGACCTTTGAGATTTAATTTTCTTTATCCTAATTTTTTATTCGAATTTTGGTATTATTGGTATATTTCACTCGTAATAGCGATCGCTTTTATTATTATAATATATGTTATGAGTCTGTCAAAGATAAGAAAATTTGTGTGGAGAAAGAGGACCAAAATAAAAAGGTGATGATTCAACAATTAACCATGCTATTGTTTATAACTTCGCCGCACATGCCGGTCAATTTTGACCGGTTGTATCTCAGGAATCACTCATCGCAGTTAAACGTTTTTTCTTTTAAAAGAAGCGTCCTGCTGCGTTCTTTCCAATTCCGTTTTAATTATAATTTAATTTAACAGTTGCCGAGATATTCTATTTGGTTATACGCCAAAAACTTATTTATAATTTTAAAATTTTTCTGAGGCCGCTTAAATAGTCCAATTTTAATTCTGTAAACTACGTTAGATAGGTATAGTGCCTTTTTATAGAAAAATCAAAGTTATTGTGATATATCATAATTATTATGGTTATTATTGCGACCGTAAATTGTTAATTAACAATTTAATTGTTGCTAAACTATTCATTTAATTTCCATCGGCTTCTGCAAATATAATCTATACCAAAAGGGCTTTATGTCACTAAGTTATTTAATTATTAATAAATAATTACACACTAAAATTTTAGTTAAAAATCAAAGATTTTGTTGGAAAAACCCACATTTTCCGAGGAAAATTTTCGTCGAAGTAAATCGAGAGAAATATGTCTCTATTCAGAATTTAATTGCTGTGATTTTTTACTTAAGTGTTTTTGGTGTACCGTTAAAATCTTTGAAGTTATAGAGCAATAATTGAATGGCGACCCCACGATTTGGGGGCGCCATTTTGTTTATAAAAAAATAGCACACTACCTGCCGACTTTGCATACCTATATTATTAATATATAGGATCATAAGTTTCGATTCCAGCAATAAAGTTGATGGTATTAAATAACTTTTCCGTGTATTTTGCTAATTTGCCCAGAGTAATATAGTTACAGGAAAAATACCGTAGACAAAAAAATGGTATTTTAATCTATTTAACTTGCATACCCGCTTAGCTAATCCATGTCAATTTGAAATTTATTTAACAGATTATGTTTTTAGTCCAAGTAATGAAGCTTAAAATAGGACAAAGCCTTGCAATTTTTACAGAATCGATCGATTTGCTTGAAAATTTGAGAATAACTAGTGGATAGTCCAAGGATCAAAATCTATATGAGGCCGAAAGGCACTTTTACCATGTGGGTGGTTGCCACCCCATGTCGGGGGTGGAAATTTTTTATTTTATTTTAACCGCAAAAGTTGGTAAAACCATTCATTCTAAGCAAAAAATGTTCTATACATTTTTTTGATAAAATTAATAGTTTTCGATTTATTCGCTATCGAAAGTCTTAGTTTTATATCGAAAAAATCAATGTTTTTAATCAGTTGTCTGATAATAACTCAAAAAGTTTTCGTTTTATTAAAAGAAATTTTCTTAACACAAATGTACCTTTTAAAAAATAAACAAAACCGTTTTTTACTTTTCTTTAAGACCAACAGTAGGTAATCGAGCTATACTTTACTATATGTTAGCTCTTCTTCGTCAAATGCTAAATATTGTAGTTTCAAAGTAAAAAGACGGGAAAACTATGCCTTTTTCGAGGATAACTGGTTCCAACTAATTTAAAGTATTTAAAAATATCTATCCCTGAAATAAAAAAGTAGTTTCTAGCTCAAAAATTAAGTGACTAATAATAAAAAGAATGTCTGCTCCTATTTTTTTCAGCGAGAAAGTAATTGGAAATTTCCCCTACTCACCACCCTAATTAATATTAGTGATTGACCTTATTAAGTCTTCTTTACTTATGTATTATTAATAGGTTCTAGAGTCTAGAGGTTTGACCGGCTTATAATGATTAGTTTAAAAAAATGGAGTTAAAAGCGAATAACAAATTAGTAGTAGTTTGGTAAAAATGCCCTTTTCTTTATAATAGAAAGATTAGTTTCAGAGATATGAAAAAATATTTAAATATAAAATTGTAGGTTATTTAATTTCCAAGAACATGGTTTAAAAAAAATTTTACGGTAAAAATTGAGTGAGCTTTTGACAATTAAAACTTGTAATAACATGCAAAAGCCACCTTTACCAACCCTTTCAAAGTCACCTCTTTTTGTGACTGAGGATTTTAAAACAATTTAATATTAATAGCCTTATAGATCTTATAATATCCTACAAAATTGTTTTTAACAAACTTTCTAGGATAAGAAATAAAAAAAATTACGGATAAAAAATAAATATATTTTTTTGAAAAAAAAAGTAGAAATCCAATTGGAAGCATAACAATGTAAGTTAGCGGTATTTCTAGTCAGTGGCCTTACTTATTTTTCTTTATTTACGCATTATTAATAGATTCCAGAAGCTTGACTGTCTTAGAATGATTAGTTTTAAAAAAAACTGGAGTTAAAAACGAATAACGATTTTTTGTAGTTTCGTAAAAAATGCCATTTTCTTCAAAATAGAAAGATTAGCATCGGAGATACGAAAAAATGTCTAAATATGAAATTGTAGGTTATTTAATTCCCAAGAACTTGGTTTGAAAAAATTTTTTCTACGACAAAAATTGAGTGAATCGTAAATGGTATAATATAAAAAAACATTGATTTTTTCGATATAAAACTAACACTTTCGATAGCGAATAAATCGAAAACTATTAATTTTATCAAAAAAATGTATAGAAGATTTTTTACTTAAAATTAATGTTTTTATCAACTTTTGCGGTCAAAATATAATAATAAATTTCAACCCCCGAGAAGGGGTGGCAACCACCCCAAGGTAAAAGCGCCTTTTGGCATCATGTAGATTTTTATCCTTGGACTATACACTACTTATTCTCAAATTTTTAAGCAAATCGATCCATTCTGTAAAAATTGCGAGGTGAAAAGCTTCGGTTCCTGGACTATTTTTATACTTTTCGCACAATTTATTTCGAGGATTTTAATAATAAATTTCGCTTTCAAGGTAATATATTTTTCATCAATAATTGTATATTTTTTTAAATAAAAGTTTTCATCGGGTCATTTCGTCGGTTGATAATTATTGGTTTCTAGGTTTATAAATTGACAAACAAAACAGAAGTCAAACAAAAAAACCCAAGTGTTATTTTCTATTCAAAAGAATGTTATTGGTTCGCCTGGTGATTTTTGTTTTGATGTACATTAATTTTACAAGCGCAGGTAGATATCATAGCATGTAATCAGCCCTATTCTGTAACTTTTAACAAATCGAATAGAAATGACCAAGTCGAATCGTAATTACCCAAAATCGGAATGTTTGATATCTATCGCGTCATTTTTGTGTTTGGATCGGTATTCTGTAACTCATATCGTAATCGGAATCTCTGACTTCTATTTCACGCGGTTCTGAGGAGGTGGCAGCCGCGCAGTAACCAGCGAAATTGTGTTCTGTGACTTACTTGAGATATGACACCGTTGCCATTTCCTCAATGTTTTCATACTTTCTTCATACTATCCTCAAAGTTTTGAGAAGTAAATAAAATATTCGTGTAAATACTGGATGCAAAAAGCTTAAAAGAGGATAAATGGTTTTAAATTAAAGTTAATTAAAATTGATATAAAAAAGAAGATAAACTGATAAATAAAAAAGATAAGTGAAGATAAGAAGTATAAATGCTTTTAAATCAAAGATATTTAAATTGATGTTATTAATTCATTATTATTAATAAATTATTTAAAATTGATATTACTAATAATATGCAATCTTTAAGATTCGATTTCAGTTGAAATAACTGCTAAACAACTTTTCCCAAAAATGGCATCTTTTCTATAATTTGTTCAGGCTATGAGCGTTGACTGATAAATATACAAGTATACTGGTATAATATTTATTTATCAAGCTATTCTTGTGCATTATACCATTGATTGCAATTGTACAAGAAATATACGAACAAAATATGGCAACAATGTGAATGGGAAACATTCAGACGCCAAGTAGCAAATAAATAAGGTTAGGTCCAATTATTCATACTCGTACAACATGTCTAAATGAAATATATATAGTTCTCTAAACAAATAACACCACAGACTAAAAATTAAGCAGCTAAAAAAAGGTACAAATACTATAAATAATTATAAATAAGTAGTATGTAATTAATTATTTTTATATATAAAATATAAACGTCAAAACAAAACAAAATGCGCTTGCGTCAACCACAATTCCGATAATCGGAATCTCATCTCGACAGGGTAAATGCTGTCGAAGTGATTTCTATTCACATTACGATTGTAGAGATTCCGAAGTAGTTATGGAATACGGATTTGGACTATTTCTATTCGACTTGGTCACTTCTATTCGATTTTACTGACTTCTATCATCGAAATGAGTTACAGAATAGGTATGCTTGTCTTAGCAAATTTCTACGTGAAGAGGTATTTATGAAGCTCAATTGATATAATAATAATATGTAAGCACTACTAGTCTAGTAGGCGCATGACTTGATGTACTATTTTTTCCATTTCCTTTTGTCAGTTGCTTTTCTTTCCAATTTCATTACGTTAAGTCGTTTCATATCTTGTTTAACTGCATTGCTCCATATTGACTTCGGTCTTAACCTTCCGATGACCAACCTTTTTTTGTTACACGGATGACCAACTTAACTAAAACTTGACCAACTAAAAAAATTAAGTTGTTTTAAGAAAAAAATAATGTATTCGTAGTTTTAATGTTAGTATTGTATCAATCATGCATTTTTCAACTCCGCCTGTGGTGACAAATGGGTGGATCGAGTAGCTCAGGAGTCACCACTGCCGGTACTCAGTCCGGATCAAGGAAGAAGGTTGGGCAGTGGGCTGACAACCCACTCCCGGAAAAAACACACTGTTACGAAATCTGAACATTTGCCCCGGAATACAGGACAAAACTTTCTGAAACGACTCAAGCTACGAAATATGGACTATGCATTTGGAAACTGGAATGTGAGGACGCCAAATAGACCAGAAGCTCAAACCGCACTTCTCCAAGAACTAAAAAGGTATAATCTTATGATTACTGCTCTTCAGGGACAATATGGCTGGGAAAAGGTGTCAGGGACACTAAAACTCACACAATTCTATATAGTGGGAAGTAACAAGTAAGCAAAGAATGTGGAGTTGCATTTGTGGTGGATAATGATTTTAAGTCAAAAATCATAATATACTTCCAGGCAGTCAGTGAAAGGATATGCAAATTGAGAATTTGCACCCACTTCTTCAATCTAACAATGATAAACATTCACTGCCCAACAGAAGGACAAGAAGAACAAGAGTAACATACAAAGGAAAGCTGCTACCAACAGCTGGAGATAGTATATGACAATTCGCCAAAAAATGACATCAAGATTATAATAGGTGATATGAATGCTAAAATATACAGGAAGCCGCAGTTCTATGGCACAATAGGAAAACACTCACTGCACAATGAAACAAGCGAGAATGGAGTCTTTGATAAATTTTGCCACCAGTAAAAACATGATTATAAGCTCCACATACTTCCCACATAAAGACATACATAAAATGACATGCATTTCACCAGATAGAATCACAACCAATCAAATTGACCATGTGCTGATAGACAAAAGGGCAGCCAGTAGTATCTTCGATGTGAGAACACGATGAAGAGCATGGTGTGGATCAGACCATCTTTTACTACAAACCTAATTTAGATGCAGAGTTAACAGGAAAAGAAACTAAAGACAACAAAGAACAAACAAACTGGACCTGCAAAAACTGACGATCCAGAAATATAAAGAGAAGTTCGAACAAGAAGTCATAAATGAGTTAAGGACGCTATAACTGCACTCCATAGAGGGCAAATGGAGTAATATCAAAAGAACAGTACTGACAGTAGCAGCGTCCACCCTGGGAAACAAGAAAACGGAGAGAAGAGAAGCATGGTTTGATGACGAGTGCAGACAAGCAATAGAGGAAAGAAATTTAACCTGGCACTGGAGTATGCGGTTAGGCAAATGCAAACTGGACGAGGAAACCTACTGACCAACCGAACGGTTCAACTGGCCGCCTATGCCGATGATATTAATATTATAAGTAGAACATCAGCAGAAGCACAGGAAACATCTCTCTCTCTCTCTCTCTCTCTCTCTCTCTCTCTCTCTCTCTTGTCGTTTCCCCATTACTGAGGATCGTGATTTCTTCCAATATTCTCAACAATGTTTCTCCATTGGTCTCTATCTTCAGCTGCTCTAAGAGCTTCGCAGAATGAGTTTCCAGCTGAATGCTTTATTTGGTCAGACCATCTAGTTGGTGATCATCCTCTTGAGCTTCTCCACGGAACGTTTCCAGAAACAATTAATCTCTCCAAACTGTCGTCGCCTCTGCGAACCACGTGACCAAAGAATTGCAGAATTCGTTGCAGACATATTGTGGACAGCCTTTTTTTTAATATCGAGTTGGTTTAGAATGGAAACGTTTGTCCTATGAGCAGTCCAAGGTATGCGCAGCATTCTTCTCCAGCACCACATCTCAAAAACATCAATTTTTTGGCGCTCGCATGCGCGAAGAATCCAAGTCTCTGCTCCGTATAGAAATATTGAAAATACAAGGGCATTCACCAGTCTGATCTTGATATTTTGAGAGATAGATCTGTCTTTTCAAACTTTAGTTAGGCGACTCATCGCATTTTTTGCCATACCAATACGTCTCCGAACTTCTGCTTCACAGTTACCATCGTTAGTTATACTAGACCCGAGATAGATAAAGGTGTTTACTACCTGGTAGTCCTGTAACATGTTAGTCAGTTGATTATGTCGAATCTGTCAACCACCATTATTTTTGTCTTAGCTTTATTGATTTTCAGACCAACTTTATTGCTTTCGTATTCAACTCTTCGCAGAAGATCAAACATTTCTCGCTCATTTGCTACTATAAGTGTAGTGTCATCAGCAAATCTTAAATTGGAGATTTTCCTACCAGCTACTGTTACTCCACCGGCCCATCCTTCTAAAACCATCCTCATGACATGTTCACCATAAATGTTAAATAAATCAGGTGACAACACGCATCCTTGTCTAACACCTCTCTCGGTCTTGAATTGGTTTGAGAACTTTTGATCTAGTCGTACTGTCGCTATATTAGACTGGTATAGATTTTTAATAAGTGTCACCAGGTGCATTGGTGCGCCCATTTCTATTAAAATTGACCACAGATTTATCCAGCTTACACAATCAAATGCCTTTTGGTAGTCAACGAAGCATATAATCATAGGTACTTGAAATTCTCTAGACTTTTTAATGAGTTGTCTCAGGTTCAGGATTTGTTCCCTTGTACCTTTTCCCTTTACAAACCCCGCTTGTTCCTGAGGTATTTGGTAATGTAGATAGGTTTTTAATCTGTTTTTGATGATGTGCAACAATATTTTACTAGCATGTGTTATTAGTGACAGTGTGCGGTAGTTTTCACATCTGGTAGTAGTTCCTTTTTTGTATAGTGGGATATAAATTGAGGTACACCAATCAGATGGCCATTTTCCTGAATTCCAAACAGCGACACAGATGGAATGGATGATATGTAATCCTTTGTCACCTAGTAACTGTAGTATTTCACATGGTATTGAATCAATGCCTGGGGATTTATTTCTCTTTAGTGATTTAATTGCATCTTTGACTTAAGCTAGTAAAACAGTAGGTTCTCTAGGGTAGTCAGAAGGCCACTGATTTTCTGCTGATACCTCGTTATTTTTATATAGCTCGCCATAGTAGTTTCGCCATGTTTCCAATATTTCATCAATATCGGTCTTTAAATTACCTTCCTTATCTATTACGGACCACGTTTGAGGTTTATATTCTCTGGTAAGGAGTTTTATCTTCTGGAATAAGTCCCTCGGTTCATTTCGACAGCCACGTTCCTCTATCTCTCTGCATATTTGAGAGATGTAATCAGCTTTATCTTTACGGCAGGAAACAGGCCTTTACAGGAAACATACGCAGAGTTAAAAACACAAACAAAAATGCTAGGTCCGGAAATTAACACAGAAAAAAACAAAAATAATGACTCAGACGAGAAGAAATATAGTCCCACAAAACATTATACATGAATGAAGATGACATTGAAACGGTTGGAAAGTTTACATACCTGGGAGTAGAAATATATGCCGACGGATCAGAAGATGGAGAAATACGGAAGAGAATAACGCAGGCAAACAGAGCGTATTTTGCCATCTCCCATAGATTTCGGTCTAAAAGTGTCCACCGAAATAAAAAGATGAGAATCTATAAAACTTTAATTCGACCAATAAAATGCTATGGCAGTGAAGCCTGGGTCCTGAAAGAAACATCCAAAAACAAACTCGACACATTCGAAAGGAAAGTACTGAGGAGAATACTAGGACCTGTGAGGGAAAATGGAATCTTCAGAAGTCGATACAATAACGAACTTTATCAACTTTATAAGGAAGCACCCCTGTCAGACTTCATTAGAATAAAAAGATTGCAATGGGCTGGACATGTGATAAGAATGGGAGAGGATAGGCTACCAAAAAGAACACTGAATGCTAGAATGCAGGGAAAGAGACCGGTTGGAAAGCCAAGAAAGCGCTGGGAAGACACTGTAAAGAGCGACGCACAAGCCCTTTTAGGAGTCCGTGTATGGAGAAGAGCAGCCACAGACAAGCAAGATTGGAGGCAAAAATAAAGGAGGCCAAGGCTCAATTTGGGTTGTAGTGCCGTAGAAGAAGAAGTATTGTATCAATAAATGATAAATAAACATTAGTAAAACATATTTTAATTACAACTAAACAAAAACAGGAATCATCATTCTGAACATAAAACTAAAGAAATTTTAAAATATAGACTAATTTACATCGTACCCCCTCTGTGGCTCAGTGGTAAGAGCGCCTAACCTTTGGATCGAAAGTTCCGAATGGTAGTGAGTTCGGTTACAATTAGCGTCTCTTTGCAAAGACAATGACGTCGACTTTGCAAAGTAACAAGACACTTACTCAACACACACACTACACATTACACCTGACTTAGTGATAAGTTCTACAATTACGTGGCTAAAGGTTCTAGTTAACCAAGGCCAGAATCAGAGAAAAAAAAATTACATCGCCATAGGTTTAACAAACAATTTTTTTCAATACTGGAATGCTTCTTACAAACAATTCCACATAATAGACGGTATTTACTTTATATAAAATTGGAACATGGAAGGCCAAGGGAGTTCGTCTTTGATCCTACATTCAGAAAAAAATTTTTTTCGAAAAATAGGTATATTGAATTTTTTTTATTACAAAACATGAGGGTATCTAGAATGATATTTAAGTCAAATAATGAGTTTAAAATTGAAAATATTTCTGAATTTATTAAATAAAACATACATTGGGGTCAAAATTTACCCCCTTGGTTATCCGAAAGTTAATGCATAATGTGTTTACTATCTACATACAAACATACAATGTGTAAAAGCCAAATGATGAAATACATTCATTATTTTTTTGTGAATGAGCGATTTCGGAAACAAATCCCGAAACAGATCGATTTTTTTATTTTTAAATTAGAATTTTTTGACATATATGTAAAATTTTAAATGTTGTATTTTAGATTTTAACTTTCTTGTATAAATGTTTTAATTTATTAATATGAAAATGGAACGAGATCTCAAGCATACAAACATACAGTGAGGATGTTTGAGTTGGAATAAATTCATTAGGTATCTCGAAAAGGGGCGAATTTAGAGATAAATCCTGAGCCAGATCGATTTTTATTTTTAAATTATGACTTTTTGGCATATATATCATACCTGTGATATCATTCATCTGGGCGTGATGACGTAATCGATGATTTTTTTTAAATAAGAGTAGGAGTGGTGTGATAGCTCATTTAAAAGGTTTTTAATTCTCTATTCAGTAATATAAACGTTAATATAATTATTTATACAGGGTGTCCAAAAATATTTTTTAATTAAATTAATTGAGACAAAAAGAAGAATGTATGTAATTCATTTATTTCAAAATACATTAGAGTGCTGTCAGAAAACAGAAAGAAATGTTTATTTCACAAATAAACATTGTTTTTCGCTTAACTTCCATGTTAAAACTGCCACCCAACTGTCACTTAGCAGTTTGAACATTGAATTTAAGCGAGAAGTAATGTTTATTTGTGAAATAAACATTATTATTCTTGTTCTCATGATCATTTTTCAGTGCGTCACAGTTTTTCGATTTCTCTCTAATGCATTAAGTTAGATGAGACGGAAAAAGCGGTAGGTCCGTGATTAAACACAAAAATAATGCAACATTACAATGGTTATATACATAAGATGTCTATTCCTAACCTACGTTTGATTCGTTGATATTTAGAATGCGCGTTTTTTCTAGCCAATCAAATACACGTATTACGAACATTTGACGAAAACTTCGTCCATTTTGGCCATTTTTTAGAAGTGTCAAAGAGTCAAGTGACGGTTATTATTCAGGTCAGTATTTTGTGTACCTGTCATTTTGAAATTTCGAATTCGACTTCCCTTGTGTTTCACAACGTTTTTGTGCATTATTTTGTGTTTTGGTTTAGAATTTAGTTCGTTAAAAGTTGGTTTTGTATTTTGGTTTAGAATTTAGTTCGTTAGAATAAATATATTCTAATACTCCAGGTCATTATGCAAGAAAAAGATCCAAAGTAAGGAGACGTAACTCATGGCTGAAGAACCTTAGGAACTGGTTTGGATGTAATAACAATGAAATATTTAGAGCCGCGGTTTCAAAAATAAAGATCGCTCTGATGATTGCCAACTTTTGAAGCGGAGACAGCACCTAGAGAAGAAGATAAAAACACAGTTTATGGATAGTTTTGTGTCATTTTTTAATGTTTCCATATTTATAAATTTAATCAACAATATTGTTTACTTTTTAATTTTATTCCCCTTTATAAAAAATACCTACATGTTATGGTAGGGGAGCCCAAGCGGGGATTTTTGCAGTTACTCGAGCGCGTCAGATTAGCATATGGGAGAAACCTGGTAACCTGCAGATGTACCTCTACCATATATTGGCTCTTAACACAGGGGAGTTCGTTAAGGGGGGCCCGAAAAAAAAAATCTATCCTTAAAAAAACTCGAAATTGTCAGATTAAGATAAGGTAAGTTAAGTACATGCAAAAGAGTGTATATTTCAAAAATCTGACGATTTGAGCCGGGCGTAAGGAAATGGGTGAGTCCCAAAATTTCATAAGAAAAAAGCGAATATTTCGCGAAATGAATGACAGATCGAAAAACTAAAAAATACGTGCCCAATATTTTTTAAAAATCTATCGAATGATACCAAACACGACTTCCCACGGAGAGGGGTGGGGGGTAAATTTAATATTTTAAATACGAATCCCGCGATATTTCGCGAAATGAACATCAGATCGAAAAACTGTAAAATACACTTATTCAATATTTTTGAAAAATCTATCGAATGGTACTAAACACGACCCCCCATGGATGTGGGGTGGGGGGTTACTTTAAAATCTTAAATAGGAGCCCTCATTTTTTATTGCAGATTTTAATTCCTTACGTAAAAATAAGTAATTTTTATTCGAAACATTTTTTCGAAATATGGATAGATGGTGTTATAATCGGAAAAAACGATTGTTGGAAATGGAAAATTAAATTAAAAAATGGCAAGCGCCCACTAAAATGGAAAACTTTACTTAACTTTTTTTGGTTTTAGGACCTACTCTTCACAACCCAATAGGTCCCCAAAGCGCTCGAGTGACTGCACATTTAGCATACTTTGCTCCCCTACTGTGTAAAAATCAAATCTACTAAATTACTAATTAGTTTAATTCCACAAGCTTTTCACCTATGGCTAAGTACGATTCTTGCATCTGTCAGATTCGTCAATAATTACATGAAATAAGTCTCGACACACCCAATACAGTATATGACGTCATAATTAATGACGCACTGAAAAATGATCATGAGAACAAGAATTCCTGTTTTTCTGACAGCAGTATAATATATTTTAAATTAAGTAAATTGCTTACATTCTTCTTCTTGTGTAAATTAATTTATTAAAAAAAATTTTTTGTACACCCTGTATAAATAATTATGTTAATATTTACACTACTGAATTCAGAATTAAATATCCTTTCAAACGAGCTATCACACAACCCCTATTCTGATTTAAAAAAAATAATAAATTACGTCATCACGCCCAGATGAATGACGTCACAGGTATGATATATATGCCAAATGGTCATAGTTTAAAAATAAAAATCAAGATATCTCATGATTTCTCTCTATATTATCCAATTTCCGAGATAATGAATTTATTCCAACTCAAACGTCCTCACTGTATGTAGGCCCAGATATGTGGAACACATTATTGGGATTGCTCAAGCGAAATGTGGTGCGGTAAATCTCAGTTAAGTAAAAATAACATTCGCTTTCGTTTGAGTCAATTCAAAGTCACATAATTTAATTCAAAACGAATTATTTTGGACACTTTAAATATGTTTTAAATTTACTTTAAAACAAATTTTAGTTGCATCAAAAATATTTTTGTAATAAAAAATTTTACACGTTTTTTAACTGATGGGGTTAATTTATAAAGTAAATAAACGTGACCGCTAACCTCCAGCCAGACCTGCATTTTTGTATTATGAAAGAGTTAACTGGAAAATTTTTAGATTGCCTCAAATATCTACCCAAGAATGTGTAAGAGCTCTCGTGCTATATCTATATAGTTACAGAAAAAATACCGTAGACAAAAAAAATGGTATTTTAATCTATTTAACTTGCATAGCCGCTTAGCTAATCCATGTCAATTTAAAATTTATTAAACAGATTATGTTTTATACTTTTCGCACAATTTATTTCGAGGATTTTAATAATAAATTTCGCTTTCAAGATAAACATCAATAATTGTATAATATTTTTTTTAAATGAAAGTTTTCATTGGGTCATTTCATCGGTTGATAATTAGTTTATCGGTTTATAAATTGATAAACAAAACGAAAGTCAAACTAAAATAGTAACCAAGGTGTTATTTTCTATTCAACAAAATGTTTCTGGTTCGCCTGGTGATTTTTGCTTTGGTGTACATTAATTTTACAAGCGCAGGTAGGATATTATAGCATTCAGTGTCTTAATAAATCTCTACGTTAAGATTTATTTCTGAATCCCAATTGATATAATAATAATAATAATAATAATAATAATATGTAAGCACTACGAGCCTAGTAGGCACTTGGCTTGATGTACTATTCTTTTCCACTCCTTTTTGTCAGTTGCTTTTCTTTCCCATATCGTTACGTTAAGTCTTCTCACATTTTCTTTAACTCCGTTGCTTCAACTTCGGTCTTCCTCTTCGCCTTTTTCTTGCCAATATACTAAACAGTACCTTCTACTACCAGTAAGTCTTGATAGAGCTCAGTAAACTCGTTATTTATTCTCCATATCCATTGTCCATTTCGATTTTTCTCATCAAAGATTTTGCGCTCCCAAACTAATAAAAACTCTTGGTGATTTTAATTGTAATGTTCCATGTTTCAGAAACATACGTCACTATCGGCCTTATTGGTTCTTGTAGGTTCTTAGTTTTGTTGTTTAAGACAAATGTTTGCTTCTTAACAACCAATTGAGAGTTTATATAACGCGGTTGACCAACATAATTCTTTTCTGTATTTCCTCTTCACAGTTAGGTTCTCTCATGAATACCGTTTATAAGTACTCAAATCTTTCAACCCCATTCAAATTTATATTTTGTGTTCCCTTTGCTGCTGTCATTGTTATGTATTGTCCCCAAACCAATTGCTCATTTGTCCATTACATAGACTTCATTTTTGTTCATTTATATACAATCCTTTGGTTGCTGTCCTATCTTCGAGTTTCATGACTGTGTCATCAGTTCTATTTTGCTTCTAGCCAAGATTAACAAATCGTCCGCAAATGATAAGCACTGATGTTTTCTGTGGTAGATCAGACCACATTAATGTTTGCTTCTTGTACTTGACTATTCTTCGTCAAATGCTCAAATATTGTAGTTTCAAAGTCAAAGGACGGGAAAACTATTCATTTTTCGAGGATAAGTTGTTGAAACTAATTTAAAGTATTTAAAAATATGTATCTCCAGAAATAAAAAAAAATCTCTAGCAAAAAAATTAAGTGACTTATAATGAACAGAATGTCAGTCCCTATTTTTTCAGCAAAAAAGTGATCGTAAATAACCCCCTAATCACCACCCTAATTAAAATTTGTCATTGACCTGATTTGTTTTTCTTGATTTATGTATTGTTAATAGGTTCTAGAAGTTTGATCGGATTAAAATGATTAGTTTTTAAAAAAATTTAGTCAAAATCGAATAACGAGTTTTTGTAGTTTGGTAAAAATGCCCTTTTCTTCAGAATAGAAAGATTAGCATCAGAGATACGAAAAAATATTTCAATATAAAATTGTAGATTATTTAATTCACAAGAACCTGGTTTGCAAAAAAATTTAGTGAGCTATTGACAATTAAAACTATTAATATCATGCAAAAAACTATTAATAGTAATATCATGCAAAAACCACCTTTACCAACCCTTTCAATGCCACCTCTTTTTGTGACTGAGAACTTTACAAAGATTTAATATTAATTTCCTTATAGATCTTGTAAAACCTAGAAAATTCTTTTTTAACGAACATTCTAAGATAAAAAATAAAAAAGTTACGGTTAAAAAATCAATATATTTTTTTGAAAGTAAAAAGGAGAAATCCAATTGGATGCATAATAATGTAAGTTAGCGGTGTTTTTAGTCATTGGCCTTATTTATGTATGGATAATAGATTCTAGAAGTTTTACTGGCTTAGAATGATTAGTTTTTAAAAAACTTAAGTTTAAAGCGAATAACGATTGTTTTGAATGAAAAACTATTAATTTCATCAAAAAAATGTAAAGAACATTTTTTGCTTAGAATGAATGTATTTATTACCTTTTGCGGTCAAAATATAATAAAAAATATCCACCCCGAGTTGGGTTGGCAACCACTCCCATGGTAAAAGCGCCTGTCGGCATCATATAGATTTTGATCCATTGACTATCCACTACTTATTCTCAAATTTTCAAGCAAATTGATCCATTCTGTAAAAATTGCGAGGTGAAAAGCTGTGGTTCCTGTACTATTATGCTATGATTTATTTTGACTTTATTCACTGACCTTTGGAGAGTAAGTTAATATTCATTCTAATAAGCTTTGGACAAAGATCCATATCTTGCAATACTGTGCATAATTCCCTTCTTTTGACTCGATCGAAAGCCTGTTTAAAATCAATAAAAGAACCAATTGATATTTCGGAGTCAAATTTTTTGTTTCAATAACTGTTTGTATATTTTGAGCTGAAGAGTTTTGAATACGTTTCATACGACAGGAAGTAATGATATCGGTCTGTATGAAGACACTTCACTTGGAGGTATCTCTAGTTACGGAGTTAATTACTGACTTGAAAAAGACGAAAAAAAAATAGATCAAAAATCGTTCTTAATTCACGTGCAGTTGAGCACAAATTTTCAGCATGTTCTGGTTTGAAAATGGCAAACTCGATTCCGCTGTTAGGAATGACAAAAAAAATTTATCAGAAATCTTTAACTATTAGCATGTTTATATGCTAAAAACATGAAGGAAAATACAAAAAAAATGGGTTTTTTCGAATTCTGAAGATGTCCCATAGGGCAAATTTAAAATCTAACTCCTTCATTAAAAGAAAGAAAGAAAAATCAAACACGAAAAATAATGATTTAGAAATTTGTCAAAAATTTTCTATATAACCTAAAAATTTTTGAAAAACTAAAATATTTTCCTAGGTTAAATTTTGATCCAAAAAATCTTAACAAAATCAAAGTGTTTTTGGCCATGAAAATTGATGTACATAAATTTTTAAAAGCAAAGAATTACAAAAATTATTTTTTAAAAACACATTTTTTGCAATAGGAAACCCCTTGCATTGATGCAAAAATGAAATTGATGCAAACAGATGACTTGGGGGTTTTTGGGGTCGCTGAACAAGAATACACCATCAGAACCGACCCCCAATGCACCGGGTGCCCAAAAACCCTCCAGACTACAGAAGATAACATGTCTTAGCAGCGACCTTGGGTACTAGGCGGTGCGGGGGTCGGTTCTGATGGCGTATTCGTATTCAGCGGCCCCAAAAACTGCCTAGTGATCTATTTCATGAATTCAAGGCCGAAAACCTTCGAAACTATAGAAGATGACGTGCCTTAGCAGTGGTCGTGGACACCAGGTGCTCCAGGGTCAGTTCTGATGCCGTATTCGTATTTAGTAACCCCAAAAACACCTCGTATAATCGGATTGCATCAATGTAGTGCCGAAATCCCTCGAAACTTTAGAAGATGACGTGACCCTAGACACCAGGTGCTCCAGGTGTCGGTTATGCTTTCGAATTCGTTTTCAGCATCACCCAAAAGCCGCCCGAGTAATCTATTTGCATCAATTTAATGCAAAAAATCCTCGAAACTTCAGAAGATGACGTACCTTATGTAGCAGTGACACCGGGCGCCAGGTGCTTCGAAGGTCGGTTCTGGTGGAGTATTCGTGTTAAGTGACTCCAAAAACGTCCAAGTAGCTTGTTTGCATCAATTTAGTGCCTATAATCCTCGAGCCTCCAGATGACGTGCCTTAGCAGTGACTCTGGGCACCAGGTGATCCGGAGGTCGGTTTTGTTGGCGTAATCGTGTTCAGCGACCCCAATAACCCCCAAGTAACAAAATCTGGCCCTTAATATGCTTATTTTTACATGATTATGCACATGACCTCAAAAACCCCTCGAGTAACAGAATATGATTAACTATTTATATGGCAAATAAGCCACAATTAAATTGAAAAAAATAATTTTATTAACGTTTCGACGGCCAAATCGGGTGTCGTTGTCAAAATACAAGATACTACTAAATTAAACAAAAATGTTACTAAGTAAAAAATCCTTCTAATAATTTATTTAATCTGACTCATTTATATTTATTTATATAGCGTCGAAACGTTAATAAAATTATATTTTCAATTTAATTGTGGCTTATTTCCCATATAAATAGTTAATCATAAAAATGCCACAAGGATATAGCTTCAGAACAACAATAACAAAATATGTTTCTTAATATGCTTATTTTGCCATGTTTATTCACTTTAGGATGCATTCTATGCACATTAAAATACAATTATGCATTTCCACCCATTTTTCTATAGTAGACTTTTTCCTGACATCATACTGAACGCAATACAAAAAGTTTCAAGTGTCTAGGTGCTGTATTTAAAAATCGATTTATTCCTATGTTTTAAGTGCTAAATCTCCCGGTCTATTACCTGTTTGCACCTGGTTGCCAAGCTGTTGAGGCCGAGTGTACAACTGCACCCATGAATTTTCAAATTCATTACATGCATTGCTATGGTGTGGATTTTTTTTTCAAACATGAATAATTATTAATTTAATTAAAACTATTTGTTTGTAAGCATTTATTAACAATCAGAATTACATATTCTATGAGTTAATTTGATAACAAGTACAATAACTTATATCAACTATAGTATTGTACACTAAAATGGCGTTATGAGGTACATCACCCAGGTTTCACCTCAGTTTCAGCGAAGATCTATGGGCCATAATCTTCGCAATCTTCTGTTGTTTAGTGGCAAATGATGGTCGCAAAATTCCAAAAACTATTTGCGGCCACTTTTTGATTGATAACCTGCTATCATTGTATTATGCTATTCTTAGTGTTTCTGCACCGGGATCTTACTGCCTATTCAGACCAAGAAACCGGTGTCCGACACCGGTGTCCAGCAACCGGTGTTCAATTGCAGCAAAGCATGAGCCACTAAAATCAACCAAGCACTCAAAAGTGACTCGTCTGTAGTCGTTCATTTAAAACAAAGCTTTTCTGCACGGTGGCGGACACCGATGTCAGACACCAGTGTCCCAGTCTGACAGGGTACTTAGACTATGATATTACATCAAAATGTAATTTTTTTCTAATTTTTATCTGTTTACTTTTTGCAGGTGAATACTGTAGGACACATGCGGATCATCGGAAGATATACCCAAACCCTGCCAACTGTTCACAATTCATAATGTGTCAAGGCGCGACCGATGTTTTCATGGAGTGTCCGGCGGGTTTAATTTTCAATTGCATTACCTCAGAGTGTGACTGGCCAGCCAACGGATCCCTCCCAAATGATTGGTGCGACCCCCCTACCGCGGTTTTCGAGAAAGAACATTACTGCGATTGCTCAAAATACGTTTATTGTATGAATGGGATACCTAGTATACAAAAATGTGCAAAAAACCCTGGAATAGATGTATGTAATAGACCACAATGTAAAAAAGTTGTGGTGTAATTAAATGTACTTTTTCAACGAAAACTTTACTTTTGTTTATAAATTTGCAAAGTCTGTTCGTTCGTTCGTTTTTTATGTGCATTGTCGCCCTGCAATACTTAAAGTCGGTCCACCGATGCATTCTCATGTAGTTTTGTCTCCGGAATCCAAATATGAAAACGGTATTTAGGTATCTCGAATTATCTTCTAGCTAGATAACCGACCTCAAAGTTGAACAATCAAATTTTCTACTAAGGCATATGATCAATTCAATGTGTTGTTTATGTAGATTACGAATATCATATTGGTAGTTCGATATAGTTTTTCCATTACATCTTTGCAAAAACGGCACGATTCATTTCGTCGGCCTAATGTGAAAAATACATAAGTCCAACTGATTTTAGAGGAGCGACAAAAAACTATAACTTAACTTACATACAACAGTCTAATTCGTACCTTTGAATCGATCGCAGGCTATAGTTTAAAGAGAGAACCGGATTTATCAATTTTTGTTAAATTATTAAAAACTCGTTAAAAATTTAATACTCGTTAAAAATAACATTCTATAGTCCTGTGAATTTTTAAATAAACAAATTAAATTGGTTCCCCAATTATGGGGGAACAAAGTTCATTAGGGACGTCCTCTCAGACGAAAGACAGTGAATAATGAAGATAGTGTAATGGAAAATAATAGTTTTTAACCTAGTGCTACTTTGCCGATATAAAACCAAGAGGATATTAAATAATTCAACTTGGTCTCAGATAAGTACAATTTAGATAATATTTGGGTTTATATTGAAAAAATTGGGAATGAACGTGGTTTGTCTAGATTGCATCCTATGGCGATAGGTCACCTGTTATTCAAAACCCTGAAACTTACACATATTAAAGAGATAAAAAGCATTGGCCGTAATCGTATAAAAGTTTTGCTGTCATCACGTTTAGAAGCTAATAATCTTGTCAAAAATAAATTATTAAACGCTCAAAATTTAAGAGCTTACATTCCAAATCACTTATTGGAAGTTAAAGGGTTTGTAAGGGATGTAGACACCCAATTTGACATTAATTATCTTATGGAAAACATTGAATCTACGTCAAAAGTTTTAAATATTTATAGAACAAAGCGTAGAATCCAAAAATGGGAAAAATTGAATACGTAGATAAAAAACTATAGTTGTCACCTTTGAGGTCTACCCAACTATATAAGTTTTAATAGAGTTTATTTTCCGGTAGAACAATAATTTATTGGTAGGGTCGTTCAATGCTATAAATGTTTGAAATTCGGTCATGTGTCAAAACAATGTAAAAGTTCCTAGGAATTTTGTATTCAATGTGGGCAAACTAAAACTACTAATCATACTTGCGATAAAGCTATTGTATTGTATACATTGTAAAAGTAATGAGCATGTTACAAGATCAAAAAAGTGTCCCTTTTATGAAAAACAAAAAAAGATTAAAAGTATAATGTTCGAACAAAAGACTACTTTTTTAGGGGCAAAATATTTGTGTGAACAATCTTTTTGTGGTGTTATAAATCAAAATTATTTTTCTTTGCTTAAAAATAATGAACAAGAATTTTTTTCGCATCCAAAAATTAATAAAAATTCTGTCTCCACTCAGCTGGGTCCACAGACCAATAAATCGCGCTCTATAATATCTTCTCAATTGAACAATAATTCACATGCATCTGTAGGAAAGAAAAGGAAACCAAACTCTCCTATCATACAATATCCTATTTATAAACCTATCTTTCCCTTTACATTTGGACCTGCCCAGCCTTTACCGGCTAATCCACATAAACCCAATTATAACAAAGTTGAAAATAAAAATCAGTTGACAAAAACTGTAACAAATTTTATAATGAACCTCTTAGAACATATTCGTTCAATTGAAGATATAAAAACGTTAGACGATAAGACTATAATTAATAATGTTAGAACAGGTTTTAAATACTGTAAACAATAATATCTTCTAAGGGCTGTACAAAATATTTTAAAAATTGGTCAATGGAATGCTAGATCTATTATGTCAAACAAAAACAGTTTCATGCAATACGTAAACACTAAAAAATTGATATTCTGCTCATTAGCGAAACATGGTTTAAAAAAGATTCTCATTACAGTTTTAGTGGTTATAACCTAATAAGAAGAGATAGGAAGGAAGACCGGTTTGGTGGCGTTGCGATTCTTATCCTTAACACAGTAATCTTCAGTGAACTAAAACTAAATTATAACTTTAATTCTGATATAGAAGTTTTTGGCATCAAAACAAACTTTAAAAATATTGAACTTAATATATTATCTATATACAAACCTCCTAAATGTAAAAATACAGTATGTGATAGGGCAAATACATTTTCACAGGTCAGTGGTTCAGTAGTTAGGGCAGACCGGGGTTGGTTGTTACAGGGACAGGTTGTTACAGACGTTTTTATTACTTACGAATAGTCGTTGACTCCATAACAAGTCTGAAGAATTTCGCGCATGTCTGATCCTATAATATATCCAAACGACACAGCGGCAGTCCATCGTATAATCCCGTAGAGTGTGGTTATGTGTTTTCATGCCTTCGAATAAAATTTAATGTGCCGAAGTAAGTATTAATATCTTGGTAATACATAATGATATTAAATATTCTTGTGGCGTGTAAATGCATCAGTATATTATGTTTCTTTTTTATTATATCGTTGCTCAATAAATATAGTTTTGTTAAAGTTATTCAGCATTTTTTACAAACCATGCTTTTGGGGTTGGTTGTAACAACCAGCCCCATAACGGGGTTGGTTGTTACGTTTGTCGTCAGCATATATTTTACACTTTTTGGCTAACTCAATAGTGTTTATGTTTTATTTCAGTTCTTTAATAAGTAAAAGAAGTGTTAAGCTTTTGTTTAATTTATTTAAAATACATTCCTTAAAAATAGTTTTTGTTATATTATTCTTTTAGCCAAATCTGTAACAACCAACCCCGGTCTCCCCTATAGGTGGAGATTTCAATGCGCATCATACGATTTGTGGATCTAATTATAATGATGCAACTGGAATACAACTTATTAAAACTGCAGATGACTTAAATTTTACAGTAATTAATAATGGAGAACCTACCATTTTAACTAAACCAGATCAAAATAAATCAGCTATTGATGTTACTTTCGTTACAGCTGATCTAGTCAATAAAATTAATTGGTCTATACATACAGACACCTTGGGCTCAAATCATTTTATGATCTATATGGAAATTACCGACATTCATTTACCTGAAGAAATTATTCCTAAAATTAAATGGAATACAAGAAAGGCTAATTGGTCCATGTACGAAATTTCAGCAGAGCAATTTTTCAATAACTATTACCAAATGGAAAATACGTCGGACAAATATAATTTTTTAATTGATTGTATAAATTATGCAGCTCAACTATCAATTTCACAATATAAAGCTTATAAAAACAAAATCAGAAATTCTCCGCCGTGGTGGAATACAAATTGTGATAACATTATCACGGAAAGAAAAGAAGCACTTTCAAATTATAAGCAAAACCGTAACTTTGAAAATTACTTAAAATAGGCAATAGCTAAAGAAAGTTGGAAAAGCTGTGTCTCAAACTTAAACAGAAACACTCCTTCCTCAGCATTATGGAATCAAGCTAAAAAGATCAATAGAAAACCAATCACTAATCCAACATGTCTTAATGATACATTAGTCGACGAAATTTTTGATCAAGTTGCTTCTCCATCAGTAAAATTACTAAAAAGCTACAGCTATGCTTCAAATGAACAAAACCATTTTTTACTAGAACCGTTCAACATTACAGAATTAGAATATGCTCTTAAAAATCGGAGTAACACAAGTCCAGGTTGCGATAATATTAAATATCCCATGATACAACACCTTCCAAAAATAGCTAAACTCTTGCTATTGGAAATATTCAATGAGATGGTCAAAAATGGGAGTTTAGTTCCTCAATTTCAAGATGTCATTATTATACCAATATTGAAACAAAGTAAAAATCGCAACTTGGCACAATCATATAGACATATATCTCTTATGTCATGCCTTCTTAAAACAGTCGAACAAATGATAAAACAGAGATTGGAATGGTGGTTAGAAAAAAAAGAAATTACTTCCCAATCTTCAATTTGTACAGAAAAGGAAGAAGTACTTTAGACGCCCTTTTAACATTAGTGGTAGATATACAAAACACATTTACAGACAACAATTATTTACCTGCAATATGTATGGACATAGAGGGTGCATATGATAGAGTCTGTCTAGATATTTTAGTTGAAAAATTAGTCAAAAATTTCCAAATACCAGCCCAACTAGCAGAAACAATATATAATTTTTACTCATGTAGAAAGATATATCTCAGAGCACATAACAGTAGTCTCATAGGTCCACGATACAATAACTTGGGGCTGCCCCAAGGATCAGTATTGAGCCCTTTGTTATTTAATCTGTACACTGCTAATCTACATAATAGCCAAATTGAAAACTGCACTTTAAAGATTATACAATATGCTGACGATTTCCTTGTATACTCTTTTACAAAAAAATATGATAATTGTATACAAATATTAGGTAAAATGCACAACTTGTCAAACAATTGGTTCCAACAAAATGGATTTGAAATTTCCACAAACAAATCAAATGTTTTCATTTTCACACAACACAACTTACCAAATATTGATAAATTACAATTAAGCAATCATGATTATAGTTTCCAAACTTCTATCAAATATTTGAGGATGATACTTGACCGAAAACTAACATGGAAATCACATATTGAGTTTATGCTAAACAAATGTAATCAAGGAATAAATTTTTTAAAAGCAATTTCAAAAACGTGGTGGGGAGCAGATGTTGAAACATCATTACTTTTCTACAAAGCTTATATACGATAAATCATAGATTATGGTTGTATACTCTATGGCTCTGCATCTGATCGGGTCCTAAGCAGAATCTACGTAATACAAAATACAGTTCTGAGGATTTGTTTAGGTGCTATGTAGAAGCTTTAGAAATGCCACTGAAATATAAAAGAGAATATCTAAAAAAAAATTTATTATGAAATTACAATATAAAGATCCTTCCCTTCATATAAAAATAAGCAAATTGAATGAAGCTGATTTGACGAATAAATATTGGAAACACAAGAATTCACCTCCACTTTGTGAAGCTTTTCGCAGTGTCTCAAACTTTGATGTTAGTTCAAATCCAGACGAAATCTTAGACTTTGAAGATTTTTCTTCTTTATTACATTTGGTAAAAGTAATTATGCCAAGTTATCACGAAAATGGAGCTATCAGTCATAACATCTTAAGAAGTATCTTGGACGTTTTTTCGGAGTATATAATTATCTACACAGATGCGTCAAAGTCAACGTTTGGCACTGGATGTGCCTTTTATGTTTTATGTCCCATCAAACAATACAGAAAAAATGTATAAAATAAATAATGCTCTCTCAATATTCAGCGCTGAAGCAATTGCAATTTATGAAGCTTTATTATATTTTATGAATACAGAAAATAAGTCTACAGTAATTGTTTCTGACTCACTTTCCGTACTGACAGCTATTCAGACAATAATATTTCCAAGTCATAATTTAAACAACTATATCTTCCAAATTAAAAAATACTTTATGAAATCTATAAAAATGAAGAGCAGCGCATTTTCTATGGGTTGAAGCACACATAGGTATCACCTGTAATGAACATGTTGATTTATTAGCAAAAAAAAGCCATCACACATGGATCGTTAACCGAACATAAACCTTCTAATCCAGATATATTATGTGCAATTGTTAAAAATGAAGTTAACAAAAAATGGAGATGAGCATGGAACGAATCTAGCAAACATAGTTCCTCTCAATATGCGATGATTCAACCTAAAGTGCCTACTGAGTACTGGTTTAAAAATTATTCCGTTCCCCGCAGATATATAACTTCCATTATTAGAATAAAATTTGGGCACGCCTGTAATTCTTTTCATTTGGCGATAATTAACATTTTTTGTCTTCAAATCTGTGTCCAGACTGTCAAAAAGAGGGAGACTCAAATCATATATTTTTTGAGTGCTCAAAGTATACTCAACACACCAATAAACTAATTGAAATTTTATTAAAATATAGCTATTTGTATAACAAGGGAGGAAAGTGCTTCTTTTCCTCCCGAGAATGAAGTTTACTGCCCGACGCGTAGCGGAGGGCAGTAACCATTCAAGGGAGGAAAAGGCACTTTACTCCCATGTTATACATATGGTTTTTCCACCTTCCTCAAATAACAAGTCATTTTTCCGTTTTTACTTAATTCATTTATGTAACTAACCAACAAAATTTATTAGAACTAAAACTAACAAGTACGTACAATATAACTGTCAACTGTCAAATATAAGTCAAATTAATAATGTAAACATTGTTAAATCAAAATAACAATTTACTGTTTTTTAATATTCTGCAAAATACAGAATGTTTTATAAATAAACGTTAAAATGTATAGAAACTTACGTAATAGAAAATAGATATTGTACAGGGCGTCAATAAGTTACATTTCATGAATGAAATACCATGATGTCACTTTTACTTTTCCTCCCTAGGGAGGAAAAATATTTTCCTCCCTAGGGAGGAAAAGTACAACTTTGCTCCCTACAATCAGGTCCGGAAAAGTATACTTTCGGTAGAGGTAGGTGGAAATAATATATTTCCACCTTATAATTTACGTTACCTACTTTCTCTAAATAGGAAAAAATATATGACTGTTTAATGGAATTTATTTGTAAAAGTAAAATCAACCTTTAAGCATTATCCACAAATGATTATTTACCTTTGTTTTATCCCATATGTTTTTACCTCCTATCCGCGACATAGTCTAGTTATGTCTAAACGAAATGTCTTGAAGGGTCCCTAGACGAGAAGAAGCAAGTGACCCTGTCTTATTCCTACCTTAACTTCTGAATACAATAATTGCAATATTAACAACCACCTTTACGGCAATGGTAGGGGAGCCCAAGCAGGGATTTTTGCAGTTACTCGAGCGCGTCAGATTATCATATGGTAGAAACCTGGTACCCTGCAGATGTACCTATACCATTTATTGGCTCTTAACACAGGGGAGTTCGTTAAGAGGGGCCCGAAAAAAAAAATCTATCCTTAAAAAAACTCGAAATTGTCAGATTAAGATAAGGTAAGTTAAGTACATGCAAAAGAGTGTATATTTAAAAAATCTGCCGATTTTAGCCGGGCGTAAGGAAATGGGTGAGTCCCAAAGTTTTATAAGAAAAAAGCGAATATTTCGCGAAATTAATGACAGATCGAAAAACTAAAAAATATGTGCTCAATATTTTTAAAAAATCTATCGAATGATACCAAACAAGACTTTCCACGGAGAGGAGTGGGGGGTAAATTTAATATTTTAAATACTAATTCCGCGATATTTCGCGAAATGAACATCAGATCGAAAAAGTGTAAAATACACTTATTCAATATTTTTGAAAAATCTATCGAATGGCACCAAACACGATCCCCCACGGAGGTGGGGTGGGGGTTACTTTAAAATCTTAAATAGGAGCCACCATTTTTTATTGCAGATTTGGATTCGTTACGTAAAAATAATTAACTTTTATTCGAAACATTTTTTCGAATTATGGATAGATGGCGTTATAATCGGAAAAAACGATTGTTGGAAATGGAAAATTAAATTAAAAAATGGCAAGCGCCCACTAAAATGGAAAACTTTACTTAACTTTTTTTGGTTTTAGGACCTACTCTTCACAACCTAATAGGTCCCCATAACGCTCGAGTGACTGCACATTTAGCATACTTTGCTCCCCTACCATACCGTTTCCTTATCTTTCTTATTTTTGTTTTGTTTTATATTTTTGAAGATTTTAAAATATATAATAAAATATAAAATATATAATACTTATTGTGACTGACTGAGTGGCGACAGCCCATGCCAAAAAAAACTTGCATACAACTAAATAATAACATGAAAATTGCGCAAATCCCTAACCAATTTAAATTCACGATTTTAGTAATCAGATTGTTTCATTATCAAACAATATGTTGTGTCACTTTAACCTGCATCCTATATGGTAGGGGACCCCAAGCGGGGATTTTTGCAGTTACTCGAACGCGTCAGATTATCACATGGGGAGAATCCTTGCACCCTGTAAATGTACCCCTACCATATATTGGATCTTAATACAGGGGATATCATTAAGGGGGGTCGAAAAAAAATATATCATTAGAGAAACTCGAAATCGCCAGATTGAGGCCATCGGTACATAATTCGCAAATATTTTACGGCTATCTCTACTTTTTCTGTCTTTACACGACAAATTACATGTAGTAAAATTCACACTGGTATGGATATGTAAACATTACTAGAATGTCATTCTACTTAAAAATGTCATCATTAACTTAAAGAGATGGCTTGTGAATGTTCTTGGATAACTGTTATTTGTATAATTGCAAATTATTAATTCAGTTAATAAATGTGATCATTTTTTCACTAACTATGAATTAAGTGATTGTAATAATTTATATGTACAACAAAACCTAATACTCAATCGAGAAAAGAGGAAAAGTGTTAAAGTGATTTTTTAATAATATATATTCTTACTATGGAACGCTTACAATTTTGAACATCTTTAACAACAAAATACTTGGATCACAGAATATATTATTCTGATGTATTCTCTGCTTGGATCTTCCACAAATAATACACAATAAATAACTTTTTATTAAGTTCACGTCTTAAATCAATTATTTATCAAATACACTATATATCAATATTATTTAATCAACAACTCAAAGTATTTCCGATGCCATGTCAAATATTTAAAATTGTCACTGGTTGTCACTCTCTGATTGACAATATTCTGACAATATTCTATTCGATGGAGTGCGTTGTAAGACAAAGATACATTTGGAAAATATTACCACGGACACTGTGTTCATTTTTTTCGAAACCTGAAAAAACCAATAAATATTTTTGAAAAATTTAAACGCAGAATGAAAGACTAAATTATAACCGAGGGCCGAAAGTCCCTTAGAATAAATAAAAAGTTTATTTTGAATGAGATATTTGAAATTAAAAGTCACACTAAATTTTCTCTTAGTTTTTCACCCCTGTAACTTATTAAAATAAACATTATAGAAGTTCTCAAAGACTTTCCGCCCTCGCTAATAACGTAATCTTTCATTCTGCGTTTAAATTTTTTAAAAATACTAATTAGTTTTCTCAGGATTCGAAAAAATAAATCCCCATTTGAATAGGATTGCAGCCGAAAATACGTACCCATCCCCTTAAGATAAGGTAAGTTAAGTACATGCAAAACAGTATATATTTAAAAAATCTGACGATTTGAGCGAGGCGTAAAGAAATGGGTGTCACAAAGTTTCCCAAGAATAATGCGAATATTTCGCGAAATCAACGACAGATCGAAAAACTAAAAAATACGTCTTTAATATTTTTCATACCAAACACGACCCCCATGGATAGGGGGGGGGGGGTAAAAAAATTTTTAAAAGAACCCCGCGATATTTCGCGAAATGAACATCAGATCGAAAAACTGAAAAAAACAAGTATTTAATATTTTTAAAAAATCTATCGAATGGCACCAAACACGACCTCCCATAGAGGTAAGGTAGGGGGTTACTTTAAAATCATAAATAGGAGCCCCCCTTTTTATTGCGGATTTGGATACCTTGCGTAAAAATAAGTAACTAGTATTCGAAACATTTTTTCGAGTTATGGATAGATGGCGCTATAATCGGAAAAAACGATTGTTGGAAATGGAAAATTAAATTAAAAAATGGAAAGTCCCCTTCTTCTTCTTAAAGTTTCATCTCCTATCGGAGGTTGGATATCATAATGACTATGGTCACTGGACGGATTGGGGGGTTGAATTGTCCCCTCTACCTCGTACAAGACGCCTGTTTGGGGCGACTACCTTCGATGTGGTAGTTCGGGTAAAATTAAAACTCTGCAGGGATTAAGCTAATATAAACGAATTTACCTTCTTTATTTGGAGAATCATTTTCACAAAAAACAAACTAAAACTCACTACTTATTAACTTTTACAAAACTACTTCGCATCTAGCGATCTAAATTTACGATGCATGTTGCTTCGTTGAGTGTAGGCACACGAATGCTAAAAAAGGCTGGAGAGAACCACACTCCCAAGCGATTACACAAAAAACTCGGTTTCAGACCCGACGCATTTTGAAGCATGCAAGGAAACCTGCTTTTTTACACCTATCCAAATTACTATGTCGGTTGAAAGGAAAAGGCAAGTGTCAGTTTTACCATAAGTTGTAACCGCAACATAGTCCCCGCCTTGATGGGAACGCATCAAAAAACAAAAAAGAGAAAATAATTAAGTATGATTCGAAAAAAGGTATAACTAAAATAACAAGTTATAAAAATTCTTGAAGGTGAGTCATAGGAAGAGGACACAGTTTAGCAATAGAACGAACGTATAACCCTTCAGGAGTTTTAACATTTACAACTCTTACTCTTTTATCTTTTCCCGGATATATCTCAACTACCCGAGCTATAGGCCATTTAAGAGGAGGCGAGTTTTCATCCTTGAGCAAAACGAGGTCATCAGGCTTTATGCCTTCCTGAGGAGTAAACCATTTAGGTCTATTTTGAAGCCTATTAAGATAATCGCGTGTCCAAACCTTCCACATACGCTGCTGAATCCTGGAGCATTTATTCCACAAGGACAACTTATTTTCTTGAATATGAGAGAAATCTGATTCAGAATATGAGGTTAAGTTAGATCCAATAAGGAAGTGTCCGGGAGTGAGAAAAGAAAAATCGGACGGGTCATCTGAGAGCTCACAAATAGGGCGTGAATTAAGTACTGCTTCAATCTGTGAAAGTACAGTAGATATTTCTTCGAAGGTAAAATTGGAGTTACCCATTACTCTTACAAGATGATACTTGAAGCTCTTTATGGCAGCTTTCCATATACCACCGTGGTGTGGAGAGCGAGGAGGGATAAACTTCCACTGAATTTGACATGAAGTAGCGAACGAGCGAATAGATTTAGAGGTATTACCTTTGAGAAGCAACTCATATAGTTCCTTCAATTGGTTTTTTGCACCGAGAAAGTTCGTGCCATTATCGCTGAAAATTACACTAGGATTGCCCGTTCGGGCGATAAACCTTTTCAGAGTTAATAAGAATGCTTCAGTAGAGAGACTGGAAATTAATTCCACATGCACAGCACGAGTAGGTAAACATACAAAAACTGCCACATAGGCCTTAGTAAGGGGAGCTTTTTTGAGTTTAGAAGTCTTAATTGGAAATGGACCACCAAAACCGACTCCAACGTTTATGAATGGGCGCGAAACTTGAACTCTTTCCTTTGAGAGATTAGCCATGATTTGAGAAACGACTTGTGCGTTAAAACGATAATAAGTGAGACAATTTTGTATTATACGTTTGATTTGTCGAAGACCATCCAGAGGCCAAAATTTCAATTTAACATTAGAAAGTGTATTTTGAGGGCCGGAGTGTAGAAGTCTTCGATGCTCTCGGGTAAGCAATAAATTGACAAATATGTGATTTCGAAGGTAACAGCAGAGGGAATTTTTGATCATAAGGAACATCCGAAAGAAGAAGACGACCACCTACTCGTATCATTTGAGAGGAATCTAGAAAGGGATTCAGTTTACGAATGGACTTATCATTCATCAGACGATTGATTATCCATTAAAAGTTGGATTTCCAAACTGAAGAAATGAGACTGGGTCAATTTGATAATCATTAACTCAGAACTAGAGAGTTCATTTAGAGTAAGCGGACCGATACGTCTATGAGACTTAGCCTTTACATTGTGAATAAAACGAAGACAATATCCAAAAATTCTCTGAAGTCGAGTGAAGCACGAGAATTTGCAGAGAGTATCATACATTTGCGAATCTGGTTTTCTGATCAGATGAGTAACCTTTTTCAGTTCAGGCAATTCATCAACATTAATACTCGAAGGACCATTAGATACAGAAGTGTTGAAATCAACGTGTGGATCTGACAAAAATTGAGGACCATTAAACCAAAAATCACAACCAAGCAACTGCGAGGGTGCAGCACCGCGAGATAATATATCCGCAGGATTGTCTTTCGATCGTACATGTCTCCATGTATGGTTGTAGGTGAGTTCTTGTATTTGAGTTACTCTGTTGGCTACAACGGTAGACAAACGAGAAGGGTGTGAGTTAATACATGCGAGAAAGACTTCTGAGTCTGTTCATAAATTGACCGAATTTATTTGAGAGAGTGAGGGAATCAAAACAGAGAGAATCTTCGAAACAAGATTAGAGAGTAATAATGCTCCTAGAAGTTCTAATCGAGGAAGAGTAACAACCTTTACAGGACTAACACGACTCTTTGAGCAGATTAGATGGCAAGAGATAAAGCCATTTTCGTTTGAAGTTCTCAAGTAAACGCAAGCACCGTGCGCGTTAAGACTTGCATCTGAAAACCCATGTATTTGAATACTTATTACATTGCTAGAATTTAGCAGCAACCTGGGAATCTTGAAATTAGAGAGGTAAGGAAGTGTTTCTAAAAATAAATTCCATTCTGAGAGCAAATTTGAACTGAGACAGTCATCCCAATTCGATTTTTCCAACCAAATCTTTCTCATAATTAACTTGGCAGTTACCACTACGGGGTTAACCAATCCGATAGGGTCGTAAATTGAAGCGATTAAAGAGAGAACTTCTCTTTTTGTATAGGTATCCTTGACGGTAACCTTTGCCACAAGAACTGAAAAATGATCAGAGTGAGAATTCCAACAGAAACCGAGAATTTTATTCGTGTGATTGTCGGGATTAATTACATAACTAGCTTCATCAGAGATATGAGAAATACTTGCGAGAAATTCAGGAGAGTTTGCACACCATTTATGAAGTGAGAAACAGGCGAGTTTTAAACATTCGGTTAATTGACGATGAATCTCTAAGCCAAGCCGCACACCAAAGAAACATGACACGAAAAACATGAAACATGAAACGAAAAACATGTTTCATGAAAAGAAAACACTGCTAAAAAAATCTCAAAGTCCGCCTACTAATGAAACGAGTGTGATTCATGCTCATGACACATTTTTATTTTCGGAGAGTCTCATAAATGGCCGGATATATATTTGTTTAGCAGTGGTTTATTTCCATGAAACGTAATTTACGTTTCATGTTTCTTTGATGTGCGGCCGGGCTAAGGCAGGTCGCACATCAAAGAAACATGAAAGTAAATTACGTTTCATGGAAATAAACCACTGCTAAACAAATATATATCCGGCTATTTATTAAACTCTCCGAAAATAAAAATATGTCATGAGCATGAATCACACTCGTTTCATTGGTAGGCGGACTTTGAGATTTATTTAGCAGTGTTTTCTTTTCATGAAACATGTTTTTCGTTTCACGTTTCATGTTTTTCGCTTCATGTTTCTTTGGTGTGCGGCTTGGCTCAGAGTGTTTCGAAATCATTGCAGCCGTAAAACACATCATCGATGTAACTTCAATTTAAAAGAGCATCACTAGCCAGGAGGAATTGGTCAGCATTTCTTTGAGCTAACTCCTTAAGACATCTAGTGCTGAGAAACCCAGAGTTATTTAATCCATAAGTGATAGTTTCGCGTTGAAGACATTTCAAGTCCTCTTGAGGGGAATCACGCCATAATATATTCAACAGAAAAACCTGTTCGGGATTCACTCGAATTTGTCTATACATGTGACGTAAATCTGCTACAATACAGTATTTAAACAATCTGAAATTTATCAAAATGTCAAACAGTGCGCGTTGTACTGTATAACCAGGAAGCATTATATCATTGAGACTAATATTTGAAGTAGTCTTCATACTACCATCAAAGACAACACGCAACTTATTTGTTACGCTATCTTTCAAAGCATAATGGTGAGGAATAAAATATTTTAAATCAGAGTGAATATTTCGAGTGGAGAGGGGAGCATATCTGCAATGTCCAAGTGCAATATATTCGTGAATAAATTGATTGTTTATACTGTGAGTACAATTGATCCGACTTGATCAACTTCTTTTCGAGATTTAGCAATCGCTTCTTTGCAATAAAAAGTGATTCGCCCAATTTTTTATGCTCGTTTGGAGATTTGAAAGGAAGATCTACTTGGAATCTACCAGATGATAATATTTTAAGTGACGATTTAAAATTGTCTTCGGCCTGTTGCTCAGAAGAAGTTAGGATTTTTGAAGTACAAGTAGGAGACGAGACTTCTTAAATTTCCCAAAACGACCGTACGAGTGAATCGGTATTTTAAGCTTGAACGAACAAAAATACTTCATTTCGAGGTTGAGTATTTTCTTGGATGTTGAGTGTGGAATATGAGTCAATTGATCCAGAGGGATGAGGTACAATTCCACCTACAAGATATCCGAGGTGAGTATTTGTTAAAGTGGGAAGATTAGGGCCTAACTTTATTAAACCATAAGTGAGTAAGTCGAAATAAATATCTGCTCCAAGCAACATTTGAACTTCGACAGGAGCACAAAATTCTGGATCAGCTAGATGAATGTTTGGTGGAATTTTGAGAGCATTAAAATCCAATGTCATTTGAGGATGCTTATACGTGACGGTTGGGAGAATGGCACAGGAGAGTGTAAATTGTTTCGTGGGATTAACGTTTGAGAAAATATTTAAATCCACCATTTTATTCGACGTCGAAGAGATTTCGGATATACCAGAAATTTGAAGACTTTTTGTGTAAGGAATACACTTCAAGCGACTTGCTAATTCTTCAGTGATAAACGACAGCTGGCTAGCTGAGTCTGTGAGGCAGCGTACCTTAACAGGATTATTATGAGAGTCATAAATTGTAACACATGCTGTTTGGATTAGAACCTCCTTTTTGCCTGAGAATTTAGAGAGAGATGATGCTTGGTAGACATCATTAGAGTCAGATTTATTTGCCTTTCGTGAGTTTGCAGAAGAGCTTGGAGTTTCGATTTGAGTATCGGGATCACGAGATGCATTACCGTGAGTACGAGAGTTTGGATGAACATTGTGAGACTGGCGAGTATTTTGAGAGTTATGATTTCCTTGTGAATCTTGAGAGTGACGAGTATTTTGAAAGTCAGTGTTTCTGTTCGATAGACTACGAGATTCTTGACTTGTTCTTGGGATGAAACGAGAATTATTTGAGTTGCGAGTAGAACCGTTAGAGAAGTGGATTAATGAGTGATGTCTTCTGCCACATTTAGCGCAATTTGACGTAGAGGTACATGTACTTACCGAGTGACCACTAGCCAAGTAGTTGAGACACGTTTTCTTTACCTTGACTGTTTGATAACGCTCATCTTCAGCCATATTTACAAATTCCTGACAAGTGTATATCTTGTGCGAGTTATTTTGACATAAAAAACATTTAAAGTACTGATTATTATTACTATATTGCATATTATTGCTAACTGTGTTGAGGGAAGTAAAACGAGAGGATTGTTTTTGCTTAGGAGAGTGAGGACGCTCAGGAACGAGATTTTTGAGAACTTTACATTTTCTTTCGATAAATTCTAGGAACTCAGTTAAACTTGGGAGTTTTTTGATATCACGCTCGGTTTCAAATGATCTTTTTGTGTTATAGTCTAATTTTTGAGTAAAGAGATTAATGAGGATTAAGTCAGCGAGTTGACTTGAGACGTCTAGATTTGCTAAAGCAGCGAGATGAGTTTTAATTTGAGTTAAAAAATCCCTAAGAGTGTGTGCATTTGGTTTTGTAACGAGAGGAGCACTTAATAAGCTATTCAAATGGCTATTTACTCTTAAGTATTTATTTTCGAATCTATCGCATAAGTTTTTTACTGTGATTTCAAAATTGGAGTCGATTATTTCAAGATTGTCAATTAATTTTAGCGGTTTATTTTTTAGCACTGATTTGAGATAAATAAGTTTTTGCGCGTTGGATAGTCGTTTATCATCTTTTATTAATTTTGTGAAAACTTCGAAGAAACTGGTCCATTCGGATATTTCACCGGAGAAAAGCGGGATTCTTAGCTCCGGAAGCTTTACATTTTAACTTGTGCTGACAGACGGTGTTACATTAGTTACAATGGGTGGAGTCTGAAACGGTTTCGCAGATAATTGTATGATTCTCTCGTGCAAATATGAATCTAAATTATAGTACTGCGCTTCAACTACATCCCTATCTGAATTGTATTTTCGAAATCTTCTAATTCAAGTTCCTTTTGTAGGACGAGATATTCGCGATAAGTTTCGTTTAATACGTTTTTTCGTGCAATGTATTGACCACACTCTAAGACTGCATTTTTATTTTGTGAGACAAATATCTGAATTCTAGTAATGGAAGCTTTCGTGTGCCCCCTCAATTTTATATTTTTTGCAACATCAGTCGTTTCAACATCAGTCATTTTGGAAACGTGAATAAATAATACAAATTTTTAAATACAACGAGAAATAGTTTGTACCATAAATCTAATATCTATTTAAACAGCAATAAACAATCATAAAAAAATACATGCAACAACGATACAAAAATAATTCAATAAACGTTTAACAATAAGTGACCAAACCGCATAAAAAACCACTACCGCATTTTAAATCAACACGACGCGAAACTGAAAACCTGTCTCTTTCACGTGTAATAAAAACTTCTAGCAACGATTTCACCTTTTGAAAGGCGGGGGAAAACTTGAACCTGGTAGGTATCGACGACCAACTTCGAGACGAACAATAAAACCTGCTTTTCTACCTTCCGGGACGGGTTAAAACTTCGAATAACAAAAACTGCTTCTGTCTGCATTCTTTAACGCCACATTTGATTGAGTGTGTGAGAAATTCAAATATATTTTTTCTTTGTGAAGAAATGAGAGAAAAACAAGGCTGTTTTTTACGAGTAGCGTGAAATGTTGAGGTTACTGCGTGGAACCGCCTTTGAATAAACGAAAAATGATCGTCGTCGTGCTTTTTGAAATGAATCTCCAACTTCCGGCTTTTACAGGAAAACAGGACTACTTCCGGGGTGAATAGGATCAACTTCCGGCTCGATTGACCAATGGACGGATTGGGGGGTTGAATTGTCCCCTCTACCTCGTACAAATCGCCTGTTTAGGGCGGCTACCTTCGATGTGGTGGTTCGGGTAAAATTAAAACTCTGCAGGGATTAAGCTGATATAAACGAATTTACCTTCTTTATTTGGAGAATCATTTTCACAAAAAACAAACTAAAACTCACTACTTATTAACTTTTACAAAACTACTTCGCATCTAGCGATCTAAATTTACGATGCATGTTGCTTCGTTGAGTGTAGGCACACGAATGTTAAAAAAGGCGGGAGAGAACCACACTCCCAAGCGATTACACAAAAAACTCGGTTTCAGACCCGAGGCATTTTGAGGCATGCAAGGAAACCTGCTTTTTTACACCTATCCAAATTATTATGTCGGTTGAAAGGAAAAGGCGAGTGTCAGTTGCACCATAAGTTGCAACCGCAACAGTCACTTTGATGGCTGCTGCTCTAAACAGTTGTAATGAACTACAGTTAAACCATTCTCTAAGGTTCCTCAGCCAGGAGATCCGTCTTCTTCCTATGCTTCTTCTTTCTTGGATCCTTCCTTGCATAATAATTCTCAGCAACTAATATTTGTCTCCTCTGGTAATGTGACCCAAATATTCCAGTTTTCTTGTTTTTATACTGTTCATAATTTCTAACTCATTATTTAAACGTCGTAGCATTTCAACATTGGTAATCCTTTGAACCCACTGAATTTTCAATATTCTTCTATAACACCACATTTCAAACGCTTCTATTTTTCTCATGCATCCGTCCATCTCTAGTAGAAGTGACAAGGTGTGTTTAAATCGCTCCGTAGTTTTAACTCAATCCTTGGGTAATACGAGTGTTTTAAACGTTAATAAATTAATGGTGAATGTGCTTAAAGGTATAGAAACTGGTGAGAAGAATAAATATAGTTTTTGAAAACTGTAAGTACAAAATATATAATAATATTTAATAATCCGTACAAACTTTTCGGATATCAAAGAAAAAAAAATAGTAAACAGTAAGTCATTAACTAGTTAATATAGAGGTGGAGGAACCTGTCCTCAAAAAGTTCAAAACAACTTTCGGTATTATTTAAATTTAGTAGACAATATAGAGGTGGACAAACGTATCCACGAAGCGTTCCAAAATAACTCTTGGTGTTATATTGTATTCGGCAATTCTGCCGCAAATTACGTAGATAATAATTGGTACTGAGAAGAACTGGGCCTCTGAAGGGTTGAACTGGACGAAAGTTATTATCGCATTACGCGAATTCGGATGAACACTCTATTCGCTGGTTTAAAATAAGTTCAGAAAAGAAATTTACTTATTGTTATTGTATTGTTATTGTATTCTTTAATTTATTTATCGTCTGTTATATTTCGTCAAAATAACAAAAATAAAAATTTAATAATACCATTTTGCCGCTACCTTATGTCTTTCCTTAATGTATAATATACCTTATCTATCCGAGGCCTACCTTTGATCGTTTATTATAAAATGCCCTGATCGGCCCCTGGGCGAGAAGAGTGTAATCCTTGTGTCAATCCTTGCCCTTTTTCTACAAAATTTGTAACTGGCTGTGTGGGTTTTACCTTAAAGTTTTTTTTTTCTTTTTAAAGAAAAACTAGTTCGTGAAATAACAAGGAAAATGGAGAAAATGATGGAGGAAATAATGAAAAAACTGGAAAGCATGGAAGACAGAGACATCAGGATGGAAAAGAAAATAGATAGCTACAGTCGGAAGTAGAAAATATTAAGAAAGAATACCGGGTAATCAAAGAAGAAAATAGAGAACTAAAGAAAGAACTGAAAATGCAAGAAAGCAGGATAAATGACCTAGAAAGAGAAATAAGAAAAAAGAAAATAGTAATCTTCGGGATTGGGGAAACAGAAAATGAGGATACATCCATTATGAAAAATGAAAGCCAGAAAGTTATTGAAAAACTGGATATCGAATTTGATGAAAACAAGGATATAAGTGAAATTAGAAGAATTGGAAAGAAAACGGCAAATAAAACAAGACCGATGCTAATAGAGCTAACAGATTGGAATAAAAAAAGGGAGATAATCAAGGCAACTCATAAATTAAAGGGAACTAACATATTCATAGATGAAGACTACCCCAAAGAAATTCAGATTCAGAGAGGAATATTACGAAAGCAGATGAAAGAAGCGAGAGAAAAAGGTTATAAGGCAAATATAGTATACAACAAATTGTACATAAATGATGAAATTTATACAACAGAGAGCTTAGGTTGTGAGCAAGAGGAGCAACAAGTCGTAACAGATGGCGATAAGGAGTATAATGCAAGATCAAAAGCAGGAAGAACATACAGCGAAAGGTCTCCTGAGATGGGAAAAACGGAAATGTCTCCTGAGATACGCAACAAATACCCAAGAACAATCCATACAAAAAACTAACTGGCAAATCGGACGGAGAGACGTTGATGACGACCAAGCAAGGACATGGAACATCCAATACTACGAAGGAACAAATAAAGAGGTCAACCAATAACAAGGAAAATTATAGAGAGAAGAACAAGACAAGAGTGACAAAAGCTATTAAACTAGGAACCTGGAACATCAAAACTTTGTATAACAAAGAGAAGGAACTAGAAATGGAATTTGAAAAGGCAAATTTAGATTTTCTTGCATTGACAGAAACTAAGAAGAAAGGTAAAGGAGAAATAGAGCTAGAAAATGGACATTTGTTATTATACAGTGGGGTCGACACAATTGAAAGAGCTGCATCAGGAGTAGGATGTATAATACACTCCAGAAACATAAAGTTCGTAAAAAAGTGGGAGGCCATATCCGACAGAATAATGGTAATTGAATTTAAATGCAATGAACAAAACAAAAGTATAATAGTGGCGTATGGGCCGAATGAAGACGAAAGAGCAGAACGAAAAGATGTTTTCTGGGAAGAACTATCAATAACGACCGAAGGAAGTGAAGGATCCATATTAGTAGCGGGAGATTTTAATGGGAGAGTAGGACAGAGAGATCATGAGTACAAAGCAGTAATTGGAATACATAAGGAAAAAAGAGAAATAATAATAGCAAGAGACTACTCGACTTCTGTCAAATACAAATTTAATCGTCACAAATACCTTCTATGAACACAAAGATATTCATAAGTATACAAGGGAAGAACCTAGCAGAGGTGAAAAATCCATAATAGACTATGTGCTCATAGAAAAAGAAAACAGAAGGAAAATCACTGATGTAAGAGTAAGACGCGGTCCAGAGATAGGTAGTGATCATTATTTACTCGTGGCAACAATAAAAGACGAAGTAACAGAGGATCACAACCAAAGAGCAGTAACAAAAGAATTTAGAACAATCAAGTCATACAGATTAAGACACAAAACTTTAGCGAACAAATATGTAAATGTTTTGAACGAAGAATTAGGAAGGAAAAATTGGGCAAACTTACAAGTGGAACAAATGTGGCAAACATTCAAAGACAAATTATTAAAACAGCAGAGAGAGTTTGAGGAATACACAAAAGCAACAGTAAACAGAAATTAACAGCATGGTGGACAGAGGAAATCAGAAGACACACGCGCAAGAAAAAGGAGATGTGGAGAAAATATCTAGGTAACCGAACAGAAGAAAATTATAAACAGTATAGAGAGCAGCGGAAAAGAGTTAAACATATAGTAGTAGCAGCAAAACAAAAGTCCTGGAAAGATTTTGGAGACAAATTAGAACGCGATAGTAGAAGCAATCAGAAATTATTTTATAAGGTCATAAAAGGAATAAGAGGTAATAAACATAAAGAAGTAACATCAATAAAAGATCAGAATGGAGATCTACTGACTGATGAAGTTAGCATTATGGAAAGGTGGAAAGAATATTTTCAGAAACTACTACAACACGAACCTCACAACACAAATGAAGAAGATGAAGAAAGAACTGGCGAACAAGAAGTTGAATCTATACCAAACATTACAATGGATGAATTAACTGACGCGATTAGGAAGATAAAAAATGGAAAGGCACCAGGTCATGACCAAATTACGGCAGAAATGATCAAAAACATGGGTGATATTGGACTACAAAAGTTATTAGAACTATTTCAAATGATTTGGAGAGACGAACAAATACCTATAGACTGGGAGATTGGTCTGATTGTACCTATACATAAAAAGGGAGACAACAAGAATTGCAACAACTATAGAGGAATAACTCTGCTAAGTACAGTGATGAAAGTTTATGAGCTAATAGTAGAGAGTAGACTGAGAAAAATAATAGAACCAACTTTAGAAGAATCGCAAAGTGGTTTTAGACCTGGTAGATGTACACAAGATCAGATTTTTACGTTAAACGATATAATAAATAAAAGATTATCTATGAAGAAAAAAACGTACCTCAGTTTCCTCGATATGGAGATAGCATTCGACAAAGTACCTAGATCAAAAGTATGGAAAAGTCTGAAGAACAGAAACATACCAGAGAAACTTATACGGGTAACTAAATCAATATACAGAGACACTAGAAACCGTGTGATAAGTAAAAATATGATATCTGACCAGTTCAGAACAACTGAAGGTGTAAGACAAGGGGGAAGCTTGAGCCCGTTACTATTTATTACTTTTATGGACGAAATAATAAAAGAAACAAAAACAAAAGTCAGACCATTACACATAGGGTATAGAAATCTGAAAAGCACGGAGATAGCAGATTGTACATTTGCCGACGATGTAGTAATTTTAGCAGCGACTGAAGACGAGCTACAAAGAAGCGTAAAAACATGGAACACAGTTTTAAAAAGTATGGTATGACTATGAACAAAGAGAAATCGAAGGTAATGGTAATAGCTAAAAAAAGAGAGGATGTGCATGTCCAGGTAGATGATACAGAGATTAGACAGGTACAATCATTCGAGTACTTGGGAGTAACCATTGAAGAAACAGGTAGACAGGGAGCTGAGATCAACAAAAGAATTGATAAAGTGAATAGACTGTACCACGCAATAGGAAAACAATTATTAACAAGAAAGAAGTATCGAAACATACGAAAATCAAGGTATTTAAGGCTATATACAGACCAGTACTTATGGGCCATTCCACGAACATACGCCTGTTTTGGATTACTTCGACAACGAATATTTTACTATGCAACATAAGAAGTACGAAAGTAAATGGCGCTAATAATTATTCCAATAAACAACAATGTAATTTACAATTTACTTTCGTTCTTCTTATTTTACACAGTAAAGTATTCGTTGTCAAAGTAATCCAAAACAGGCGTATGTTCGTGGAATAGGGTATACATACGGATGTGAATCCTGGGTACTAAATAGACAACAGAAAAGTAAGATACAGGCAGCAGAAATGAGGTATCTACGCAGAGTTCAAGGAGTCACTAGAAGGGATAGGGTAAGAAATAACTACATAAGAGAAGAACTGAAAATCGAGACAATGATGGAGTATGTTGAAAAAAGACAATTAAGTTGGTGGGGGCATCTACAACGACTACAGAAAGAAGTACCAGTTAAAAAGATACGGGAAACGAAGGTGCAGGGAAAAAGAAGTAGAGGAAGACCGAGAGAGACATGGAACGAAGTGATGGCAAGGATTCTGGACAAAAAAGGAATAGCATGGAACGAAGCAAAGGCGATGACACAGGACAGGAAACAATGGAAGAGATTTGTGCACTGTTAACAGAGCACACGTTAATACCTACACCCGAGAGGGTAGAAGGTCTAAAGATTATATATATATTTTTCTCATGTGTTGTCTCTTCAATGTACAAGTTTCCACTCCGTATAGTATATACAGGGTGTCCCGGAAAATAGTGCGTTCCTTAAAGGTATAGGTAGAAGGCACCATGTAGAACAAAAAACTCTTATAACATTTTTTTCTAAATGCAACCGTTTGACCAAAAATTTAAAATGTATTTTGGTAGGCAAATTTAAATCTGACAACTATGTGCGGTACGCAAATTTAAGCATAGACAGTCCCATGTAAATAAATAGATAGAAGATAGATAGTAAACAGATAGTTTTAAAGAATTCTGTTTAGTGTCAATGCCGAAAATGTTTTCGAATAGTGAGTGTATTACCTATTATGTTATTACCTATGAATGGTGTTTGTGAAAGGTTACTTGAAACATCTATTCGGTATAATAATTATTTTCAAGTAAGTACAACTTAGTTATTTCAGTTCACAAGTAAACAAATTACTGAGACATTATCTGGTGTATTTAAGTTCCACTGTAAACTATTAAAACTATGTAATTCAGTTAAAGCCCTCAGCAATACTCAGCATTCAACCCATTTAAACCTTACTAAATACATAATACTAGTTCAGTTAAAAGATGTGTTTTTATGTTAAAAGATGTGTAATTCGTTTAAAATTATGCAATAGGTATTTCAATACATTTCAAAAGAAAATAATTTTAGTAAACAAATAGTAAATACATAAGTATTACCTACTATTAGGTTGGATTATTTTAAATACTATTAATCACAATCACAAACGAGTTCTTATTATGTTATTATTCCGTAGTGCGTACGATGTTGCCAGTTTATTAAAATTTCCAAACATTAAAATACAGGTATATGGAAAACAATGTTAACTTTTTTTTGGAAACGGTTAACGTTAGAAAAAAATTGTATAGGACTTTCTTGTTCCAAATTGTGTATTCTCTCCAAACCTTAAAGGAACGCACTATTTTCCGGGACACCCTGTATAGTATAGAACATATGTAGCATCTTAGAGCCCTCAATCTGAGAGGCAACTGAAGTTCTTTGTTTGTAAGCAGTGTCTTCTTTTTTAAGTAAGTGTAAGCAACATTTTATAAATACTTGCCTTGCAGTTTCAATTCGGACTTTAGTTTCTTTGCTTTGGTCATTTTTGTAATCAACCCAGGTTCCCAGATATTTGTATGTCTTTACTTTTTCTATTTGGGTTTGCTCTATCATTAACCTTTCATTTACATGTTGTGTTTTTGAGACAATCATAAATTTAGTTTTTTTCTTGTTTATTTGTAGTCCAGATCTAATGCAATAATCGTTAATTAATAATAATAATAATAATAATAATAATAATACCCTGTGGTATTCCCACTCCTGTAATATTCCCACTCCCTGTGGGAGTTTTAAGCCTGTGGGAGTTTTACGTCAGTTCTTCTATCAGGCGCGGCCCCCTGCGAATGGGGGATGCTTTCTGGGTATTCGTAGCGCCAATACCCAGAGAGTAGCAGGAATACTTGCCGTGGAACAAAAACTGACACCTGGCAGTAGGTATAAAATGCACACCCATGAGAATGGAGACTAATAGTTTATGTTTAGGGCCGCTGCCTGGGGATCGCCAGGGCACGTCTGGAGCCGACGCTGGACGTGACAGCATGCGGGACGTCGGTGGCAGGGTGTTGAGGAGGCGGGCCCCTGTCACACAAACAGCTACAGCCCAACAACAACAACAACAACCACAAGCGAGCCAAACAACAGCAAGAGCTCCACTCGCTGAAGGTGCTGCGCCGGAACATCAGCCGGCGCTCACTCAAGCGGGACGACCGAGGCAGCGCATGAAATGGACTGTGTCCATTAACGAAAGCATTTTGCGCCTCTATTATAAGGTGACAAACCTCGGTCAAGAAACGATCGGCTACAGACAACAGCTGTATGCCGAATTTTGCAGGGAGTACCCAGATATTCAAGTATCGGAGCAAAGAGTATCAGATCAATACCGGGTAATCGTAAGAAACAACCTTATCCCAGAGACTAGACGCAATACGATCAAAAGCGAAGTCGAACGGGAGATTAATAACCAAGAGCTAGTTTTAGATCAAGTCCCTAATGAAATCCTTGATGAGCAGATTCCTGAGATTCCCATACCAGAAACTCAACCTGACAATGCACAGCAGGAAAACAACGAGTTGCGCGATAGTCTAGAGAACGAAATGGCTCGTGCCGTACAAGAGTTTAATGGAACAAATCCACTTAGCAGACCACCGCTACCACGAATAAACTCTTGTAAGAAACTAGGTGCCCTGTTACAAATTGTGAATACTGAAGTCCTACCCAATTATGTCGTAGAAGCCCACACATTGGAATATCTGCATATGCTAATCTACTGTGCAGCTACAGCAATTTCCAATGTAATGGGCGTTAAGATCAGAACACGACGGGGTACTAATAACGGAAGGACTGGTAACAGAATTGCACCCTGGGAAAAAAGACTTCTCGGAAAAATTGAATTACTGCGTAGGGATATTGGTCAAGTCACAGAATATATAAGAGGTGTTACAAGTAGAAAAGTCATTAAAAGAGCTGAAGAAATAATGCGGAGCACTGCAAGACACTCGAGATATGATCCAGAAAATAACACAGCCCAACAGTGTCTGGATACATTAAAACAAAAACTCTCCGTCTATTCAGGACGATTAAGAAGGTATAAAGTTAGTAACAACCGAAAATGTGACAATGCACTTTTTGAGAACTCTGAGAAGGCGTTCTACCGAAAACTCAATTCCACCATAGAAAGTGTCGACAAGTCTTACCCAAGCCAAGAAGAAATTCATGAGTTTTGGGGAAATCAACTTTCCACACCAGCTGCTTTTAACAACAATGCTGGCTGGATAGAAGATACGACGCGCAACTGTCACCACTACGTCACTCCTAACTACGAACCATTCACGACTGAAGAAGTCTCAAATGTCATCAAAGAGCTTCATAACTGGAAATCTCCTGGACCAGACGGAGTTCAGAACTTCTGGCTTAAAAAGTTTTGGAGTATTCATGAGTGCTTATCAACATTAATTAATCATGTTATTTCTAATCCGCAGGAATTACCATCATTTCTAACTCAGGGAACTACTTATTTAATACCCAAGGATCAAAATAACACCCAAGATCCATCCAAGTACCGCCCAATTACTTGTCTTCCAACTTTGTATAAATTGGTCACATCCTGTGTAACCCGGCGTATCTACCAACACTGTGCTCTAAACAATATCATAGAGCCTCAACAGAAAGGATGCGCTAAGGGTTCCATGGGTTGCAAAGAACAGCTTATCATCGACTCAGTCATTTCTAACCAGGCATTCACTAAAAAAAGGAACCTTTTTACTGCATTTATTGACTATAAAAAGGCCTTTGATTCAGTACCGCATGAATGGCTAATAGATATATTGAAAATATACAAAGTAGATGATAACATAGTGACCTTTTTAAGGCATATAATGAGAGATTGGAAGACTAAAATTCACCTCCAAATACCTGGTGAAAACAATATCGAAACCGAAAATATCGCAATCAACCGGGGCCTATTTCAAGGAGACTCTTTAAGTCCATTGTGGTTCTGTTTAGCTTTGAACCCCCTTTCCCAGCTATTAAACTCCACTGACTCAGGTTTTAGCATTAAAAGCAATAATACTGTGGTAGCGAAGCTCAATCATCTGTTGTATATGGATGATTTGAAATTAATGGCTTCCACTCGAGAACACCTAGAAGAGATGCTAAAAACTGTAGAAACATTTTCTAATGATATTAGTATGCAGTTCGGTCTAGACAAGTGCCGTGTTTTGAATATAGTCAGAGGAAAGGTACAGCCCGGTGGATTCGATATGCAAAATGGCCAGAACATCGAGGCCATGGGCGACAACGATATGTACAAATATCTTGGAGTAAAGCAGGCGCGGAAAATTGACCATAAGCAAATGAAAACTGAGATAACTACTGAGTTTATAAGAAGGGTAAAACAGCTGCTTCGTTCACAGCTTAACAGTAAAAATTTGTTTAAGGCACTAAACACCTACGCTTGTTCCGCGCTTAGCTATTCATTTGGTATTGTTAAGTGGACAAAAACGGATATAGAAAATCTTCAGCGAAAAGTACGAACACACCTCACAAAGGCACAAAAACACCACCCTAAAAGTGCAGTAGAACGAACGACATTACCCCGGTATTTGGGAGGAAGAGGACTTATGGATATAGGTGAGCAATTAGATAAACAAATTGCTAATTTAAGAACTTATTTTCAGATGCAGGCTGAGACATCTACTCTACATCGCGCTATCTGCGCAGTAGATGACACAACACCGATCAAACTGAGGGAAGCAGAACTGCGCATAAACTACCTTACTAAGGACGAAAAAGTGCGCGCCTGGATGGGTAAACCTTTGCACGGGCGACATCCCAATGAGGTCAGCCAAGATTATGTCGACAAGATAGCGTCGAACTACTGGTTGACATCAGGAAAGATGTTCCCTGAAACGGAGGGTTCATTACTGGCCATTCAGGATCAGGTTATACCAACCAGAAACTACCTGAAATATATCATCAAAGACCCTCAGGTTCAAAACGACAGATGCCGATATGGATGTCAAGCCCAAGAAACCATCCAACATCTTACAGGGGGCTGCCAGGCATTTGCTGCAACTGAATACAAGGAACGGCATGACGCAGTGGGAAAAATCCTTCATCAAGAGATAGCTATCAAGCTGGGACTTCTCCAAACGGACCATCTCCCGTATTATCAATACGTCCCTGAGAGTATGCTTGAGGATGGCAACTACAAGCTATACTGGGACCGCACTGTGCTCACAGATCAAACAGTGGCACATAATAGACCAGATCTCGTACTAGTTAATAAATTAACAAGACAAACAACACTAATGGATGTGGCGATACCTAACAACAATAATCTACGTAGTAAATTCACTGAAAAGATCGCCAAGTACAGAGATCTAGAAATTCAAATACGAAGGCAATGGAGAATGCAAAGTACCCAGACGATACCTATTGTTATATCTACTACTGGAGTCATTCCGAAGAACCTCCTCGAAAGCATAAAAAGGCTGGGTCTAAATGAACATCTTTACAAGACCATGCAGAAAGCTGTACTACTCGCAACGGCCAGATGTGTACGAAAATTTTTGGGAGATACACCTGCATACCAAGTCACCTAGGGCTCGAAAACACGGAAAGAGTCCCACCAGAGCTCAATCCTTTTGATACCGTAGGTATCTGGGATGAGTCAATTTTCCCCTTAGAGGGAGTGTGAGCCGTATGGCTAAATCTGGATAATAATAATAAGTCCTGGACCAGACGGAGTTCAAAACTTTTGGCTCAAGAAGTTTTGGAGTGCTCATGAATGCTTATCAACACTAATTAATCATGTTATTCCTAATCCGCAGGATATACCATCATTCCTAACTCAGGGAACCACTTATTTAATACCGAAGGATCAAAATAACACCCAAGATCCAGCAAAATACCGCCCAATTACTTGTCTTCCAACTTTGTATAAATTGGTCACATCCTGTGTAGCCCGGCGTATCTACCAACACTGTGCTCTGAACAATATCATAAAGCCTCAACAGAAAGGATGCGCTAAGGGTTCCATGGGTTGCAAAGAACAACTTATCATCGACTCAGTCATTTCTAATCAAGCATATTCCAAAAAGAGGAATCTATTTACTGCTTTTATTGATTACAAGAAGGCCTTTGATTCAGTCCCGCATGAATGGCTTATAGATATACTGAGAATATATAAAGTCGATGATAATATAGTGACCTTTTTACAACATATAATGACAGAGTGGAAAACTAGAATTCATCTTCAAATACCTGGTGAAAATAACATCGAAACTGAAAATATCGTAATCAGCCGGGGCCTGTTTCAAGGAGATTCGTTGAGTCCTCTGTGGTTCTGTCTAGCTATGAACCCACTATCTCAGCTATTGAACTCCACAGATGCAGGTTTTAGCATCAAAAATAACAACAATGTGGTGGCGAAGCTTAATCATTTATTGTACATGGATGATTTGAAATTAATGGCTTCCACTCGAAACCAACTCGACGAGATGCTAAAAACTGTAGAAACTTTTTCTAATGATATTAGTATGCACTTCGGACTAGATAAGTGCCGTATTTTAAATATAGTCAGAGGAAAAGTACAGCCCGGAGGATTCGATATGCAAAATGGCCAGAACATCGACGCCATGGGTGAAAACGATATGTATAAATATCTTGGAGTAAAGCAAGCGCGGAAAATTGACCATAAACAAATGAAAACAGAGATAACTACTGAGTTTATACGAAGGGTAAAACAGCTGCTTCGCTCACACCTTAACAGTAGACATTTGTTTAAGGCACTAAACACCTACGCATGTTCCGCGCTTAGCTACTCATTTGGTATTGTTAAGTGGACAAAAACAGATATAGAAGCTCTTCAGCGAAAAGTACGAACACACCTCACAAAGGCACAAAAACACCATCCGAAAAGTGCAGTAGAAAGAACAACATTACCACGGAATCTAGGAGGAAGAGGACTTATGGATATAGGTGAGCAATTAGATAAACAAATTGCTAATTTAAGAACTTATTTTCAGATGCAGGCTGAGACATCTACTCTACATCGCGCTATCTGCGCAGTAGATGACACAACACCGATCAAACTGAGGGAACCAGAAATACGCATAAACCACCTTACTAAGGACGAAAAAGTGCGCGCCTGGATGGGTAAACCTCTGCACGGGCGACATCCCAATGAGGTCAGCCAAGATTATGTCGACAATATAGCGTCGAACTACTGGTTGACATCAGGAAAGATGTTCCCTGAGACGGAGGATTCATTACTGGCCATTCAGGATCAGGTTATACCAACAAGAAATTACCTGAAATATATCATCAAAGACCCTCAGGTTCAAAACGACAGATGCCGATATGGATGTCAAGCCCAAGAAACCATCCAACATCTTACAGGGGGCTGCCAGGCATTTGCTGCAACTGAATACAAGGAACGGCATGACGCAGTGGGAAAAATCCTTCATCAAGAGATAGCTATCAAGCTGGGACTTCTCCGAACAGACCATCTCCCGTATTATCAATACGTCCCTGAGAGTATGCTTGAGAATGGCAACTACAAGCTATACTGGGACCGCACTGTGCTCACAGACCAAACAGTGGCACATAATAGACCAGATCTCGTACTAGTTAATAAATTAACAAGACAAACAACACTAATTGATGTGGTGATACCTAACAACAATAATCTACGTAGTAAATTTACTGAAAAGATCGCCAAGTACAGAGATCTAGAAATTCAAATACGAAGGCAATGGAGAATGCAAAGTACCCAGACGATACCTATTGTTATATCTACTACTGGAGTCATTCCGAAGAACCTCCTCGAAAGCATAAAAAGGCTGGGTCTAAATGAACATCTTTACAAGACCATGCAGAAAGCTGTACTACTCGCAACGGCCAGATGTGTACGAAAATTTTTGGGAGATACACCTGCATACCAAGTCACCTAGGGCTCGAAAACACGGAAAGAGTCCCACCAGAGCTCAATCCTTTTGATACCGTAGGTATCTGGGATGAGTCAATTTTCCCCTTAGAGGGAGTGTGAGCCGTATGGCTAAATCTGGATAATAATAATAAGTCCTGGACCAGACGGAGTTCAAAACTTTTGGCTCAAGAAGTTTTGGAGTGCTCATGAATGCTTATCAACACTAATTAATCATGTTATTCCTAATCCGCAGGATATACCATCATTCCTAACTCAGGGAACCACTTATTTAATACCGAAGGATCAAAATAACACCCAAGATCCAGCAAAATACCGCCCAATTACTTGTCTTCCAACTTTGTATAAATTGGTCACATCCTGTGTAGCCCGGCGTATCTACCAACACTGTGCTCTGAACAATATCATAAAGCCTCAACAGAAAGGATGCGCTAAGGGTTCCATGGGTTGCAAAGAACAACTTATCATCGACTCAGTCATTTCTAATCAAGCATATTCCAAAAAGAGGAATCTATTTACTGCTTTTATTGATTACAAGAAGGCCTTTGATTCAGTCCCGCATGAATGGCTTATAGATATACTGAGAATATATAAAGTCGATGATAATATAGTGACCTTTTTACAACATATAATGACAGAGTGGAAAACTAGAATTCATCTTCAAATACCTGGTGAAAATAACATCGAAACTGAAAATATCGTAATCAGCCGGGGCCTGTTTCAAGGAGATTCGTTGAGTCCTCTGTGGTTCTGTCTAGCTATGAACCCACTATCTCAGCTATTGAACTCCACAGATGCAGGTTTTAGCATCAAAAATAACAACAATGTGGTGGCGAAGCTTAATCATTTATTGTACATGGATGATTTGAAATTAATGGCTTCCACTCGAAACCAACTCGACGAGATGCTAAAAACTGTAGAAACTTTTTCTAATGATATTAGTATGCACTTCGGACTAGATAAGTGCCGTATTTTAAATATAGTCAGAGGAAAAGTACAGCCCGGAGGATTCGATATGCAAAATGGCCAGAACATCGACGCCATGGGTGAAAACGATATGTATAAATATCTTGGAGTAAAGCAAGCGCGGAAAATTGACCATAAACAAATGAAAACAGAGATAACTACTGAGTTTATACGAAGGGTAAAACAGCTGCTTCGCTCACACCTTAACAGTAGACATTTGTTTAAGGCACTAAACACCTACGCATGTTCCGCGCTTAGCTACTCATTTGGTATTGTTAAGTGGACAAAAACAGATATAGAAGCTCTTCAGCGAAAAGTACGAACACACCTCACAAAGGCACAAAAACACCATCCGAAAAGTGCAGTAGAAAGAACAACATTACCACGGAATCTAGGAGGAAGAGGACTTATGGATATAGGTGAGCAATTAGATAAACAAATTGCTAATTTAAGAACTTATTTTCAGATGCAGGCTGAGACATCTACTCTACATCGCGCTATCTGCGCAGTAGATGACACAACACCGATCAAACTGAGGGAACCAGAAATACGCATAAACCACCTTACTAAGGACGAAAAAGTGCGCGCCTGGATGGGTAAACCTCTGCACGGGCGACATCCCAATGAGGTCAGCCAAGATTATGTCGACAATATAGCGTCGAACTACTGGTTGACATCAGGAAAGATGTTCCCTGAGACGGAGGATTCATTACTGGCCATTCAGGATCAGGTTATACCAACAAGAAATTACCTGAAATATATCATCAAAGACCCTCAGGTTCAAAACGACAGATGCCGATATGGATGTCAAGCCCAAGAAACCATCCAACATCTTACAGGGGGCTGCCAGGCATTTGCTGCAACTGAATACAAGGAACGGCATGACGCAGTGGGAAAAATCCTTCATCAAGAGATAGCTATCAAGCTGGGACTTCTCCGAACAGACCATCTCCCGTATTATCAATACGTCCCTGAGAGTATGCTTGAGAATGGCAACTACAAGCTATACTGGGACCGCACTGTGCTCACAGACCAAACAGTGGCACATAATAGACCAGATCTCGTACTAGTTAATAAATTAACAAGACAAACAACACTAATTGATGTGGTGATACCTAACAACAATAATCTACGTAGTAAATTTACTGAAAAGATCGCCAAGTACAGAGATCTAGAAATTCAAATACGAAGGCAATGGAGAATGGAAAGTACCCAGATGATACCGATTATTATGTCTACTACTGGAGTCATTCCGAAGACCCTCCTCGAAAGCATAAAAAAGCTGGGTCTGAATGAACATCTTTATAAGACCATGCAGAAAGCTGTACTGCTCGCGACGGCCAGATGCGTACGAAAATTTCTGGGAGATACACCTGCATTCCAAGTCACCTAGGGCTCGATAACACGGAAAGAGTCCCACCAGAGCTCAATCCTTTTGATACCGTAGGTATCTGGGATGAGTCAATTTTCCCCTTAGAGGGAGTGTGAGCCGTATGGCTAAATCTGGGAAAATAATAATAATAATACATCAATAACATCTTTATAAGACCATGCAGAAAGCTGTACTACTCGCGACGGCCAGATGCGTACGAAAATTTCTAGGAGATACACCTGCATTCCAAGTCACCTAGGGCTCGATAACACGGAAAGAGTCCCACCAGAGCTCAATCCTTTTGATACCGTAGATATCTGGGATGAGTCAATTTTCCCCTTAGAGGGAGTGTGAGCCGTATGGCTAAATCTGGATAATAATAATAATAATGACTTTATTGCTTTTTTTTCAAAAAAAAATACAAACTAGACAAACAGTAATAATTATAATAAAGCAAAAGGCGACGTTCGCTCGTAGATGATGTTCCTAGAAACACCAGCTAAGAAGCGCTCTTCCACGTAACCGCAAAATTCTATTTAACAATTCTTGTAGAGATTCCAGGGTGCCGTTATAACGGTGTCATCAGCGAATATTATGTTATTTACTATTCTTCCTCCGCTATCGCTTCCTGAAATATGGCTTCACTCTACACATTAAACATTAGCGGCGACAGAACACAACCCTGTCTTACTCCTCTCTTTATATCAATATTCTCATACTCTTGTTCTTCTATCTTTATATTGGCACTTTAATTCCAATACAGATTGATGATAATTCTTAAATCTCGTCTGTCTATATCTCTGTTTTTTAAATAATTCTGTTAGTTTTTGTTGCTATTAATCAACTTTTTTTTGGTACGCAGGATCCAGGTCTATGAGCGTAGTGAGAAACGTTGAACAACTGTTTGCCTTCTCTTTAATAAATTACTCCTCGATTCTAAAAACATATTCCGATGTCCATCACTTTACGATTTGACAGACAAATAAGAAGAAGAAGATGAAGTTGTCAAAATTTTAAACGCGTTTTTCTCAAAACTGATTTTTCAAATAGACAGGGCGGAAACGGCGGGTTCGTTGGGAAAAATATTCCCATGAGATATTTTTGCATAATCACATTCGTGAGACGTCCCAGAATAAGGTTCGAGAAGTCGCCCACGTGAAAAGTGGGCCAATTTTTTTTTAAAAATTTTTTTTAATCAAATTGCAAAAATCTATATTTTTGGCCCGCACTAATTTTTTTTAGGTTTTTTGGGTCATTCTGGACAAAGAAGGTCTCTTATAATTTTTCTCTAAAGTTGATCTTTTTCGAGTTATAAGCAATTTAAAATTTGAAAAACGCGAAAATGGTCATTTCTAAGACTTAATAACTCGGTTAAAAATTAACCCGTGTTGAGCTGGCCCCCCCCACTTGCAAAAATTAAAAAACAAATACCCCTGATTTATGAGCTATTTATGAGCTCTCATATTCCGCAAACTAAAAATTTTGAGCTCGTTCCACTGAGCAGGAATTTAATACCCTAGTGGGGGGGGCTGAGTCAGCCCCCCCCACTACTTAAAAATAGGAATATTGAATCGGTTTTTGCGGCAGAATTACGAGCTATTTATGAGCTCTTGAAATTATATAGTTTCGATTTTTGAGCTCATCCCCTTCACCCCCAAACAACCCTTTAATTGATTTAACTTAAGAGAAAGATGCTGAGAAAACTTAAAATATATCGTATTGCGGATATAATTCCTATAGCTTATATACTCTAAGAATAAACTATTAAATCAAGGGCATTTCGATTATTGAGCTACAACCCCTTCGCAAGAAAACCACCCTATCTTCCCGGCTTAAGAGAAAGTTGTACTTAAAATGCGTTAAACTAATTATTTGGCGACTACATATCATTTAATAATTTATAAGCTTCCAAATTACGCGCATTTAGATCAGTAAATTGCAATTTGTTTTGTATAGTGCAGTCACTGAAGGTAAAAATCAACGATTACCTTCAATTTCGGTGAACCTTCATCGATTTTCACGAAAATTGGTCAGTCGTTAGAGGATACGTCAAGAAACAAAGGTGACATGGTACCACCTTGCGCCTTTACCCTGAGGGTGGATACCGCCCCTTCTCGGGGGTGAAAATTATTTTATAAAAAATAACTGCACAAATCAATAAAAGAACAAATTAAAAGCAAAATTTATTATACAAAGTTAATAAAATAAGTCAATACTTTTTAAGTTATTAAAGATCAAAGATGGTAGTCAGTAAGCGCGAAATATTAAATACACAGCTTTTGGTTAACCAACAACTAATTGACAGGGTCGACAGCTACGCATACCTTGGTACCAACATAAACAGCCAGTGGGACCACTCAAGTGAAATAAAACAACGCATAGGAAAAGCGAGATCAGCGTTCATAATGATGAAGTCTCTTTTCAGAAGCCACGATTTACCTCTTGCTACCAAAATCTCTATCATCAGATGCTATGTATTTTCTACGTTATTATACGGAGTAGAGGCCTGGACACTTTCCGAGGCTTCTTTGAGAAAACTCGAGGCATTTGAGATGTGGTGTTACAGGCGCATTTTGAGAATTTCGTGGGTGGATCGTGTGACTAATATTGAGGTTCTACGTAGAATAGGCAAGGAATGCGAGATTATTAACATAATCAAAGAGCGCAAACTAGAATATCTTGGCCATGTTATGAGGAATGAACAGAGATATGGCTTGTTGCAACTCATTCTTCAAGGCAAGGTATTTGGAAAGAGAGGACCAGGGAGAAGAAGAATATCTTGGCTTCAAAACCTGAGAAAGTGGTTTAATACATCGACAACCGGACTATTCAGAATAGCAGCAAGCAAAGTTAGGATAGCCATGCTGGTCGCCAACATCCGGAACGGATAGGCACCTTAAGAAGAAGAAAGATCAAAGATTTTAATTATTTGTGAAAAAAATGCATGTTTTGAAGAGGTTTTTTGTAAATCACTGAAAAACTGTAAGTTTTTACAAAAAAGTTAATAGTAGTTTAATTCGTATAGCTTATATTCTAAGAATAAACTCTAAAATCACGCGCCTTTCGATTATTGAACTACAACCCCTTCGCAAGAAAACCATCCCTTATTCCCGGCTTAAGAGAGGGTTGTACTTAAAATAATTTAAATTAATTATTTGTCGACTATATATTGTTTAATAATTTATGAGCTCGCAAAATATACGCATCTCAATTATTGAATTGCCATTTTCTTTCTATAGTGCAGTCACTGAAGGTAAAAATCAACTATTACCTTCGATTTCGGTAAATCTCCATTCATTTTCACGAAAATTGGTGAGCGGATTTTGATACTATCAACTTTTTCTGGATCTTATTTTTGATGGGTATTTCTAAGTACTTTGACAAGTATTTAGTACCTAAGTGTTATAAAATGCATCTTTTTCCCATTATTTAAGCTTGAATCCTTAGATTTGAACAGTCGCGGAAAAAAATATACATTTAATTACCAATAACTTACTTTAAATTAACATTAAAGGTTTTTCAAGTAAGCAATTTATTATATTCTTTAGTAGCTTCAATTTTAGTGATGAAAACTTTTTTGTAAAAACTTACAGTTTTTGAGTCATTTATGAAAAATCGCTCTAAAGCATGCATTTTCTTTCCAAAAATTAAAATATTTGATCTTTAATAACTCAAAAAGTATTGATTTATTTTAATCACATTATATAACAAATTTTGCTTACAATTTGTCCCTCTCTCGATTTGTGGGGTTATTTTTAATAAAGTAATTTTCACTCCCGAGAAGGGGTGACATATACCCCAGGCTAAAACCCCAAGTTGTTATTGTCAATTCGTGAAAATAAATGGAGATTTACCGAAATCGAAGGTAATAGTTGATTTTTACCTTCAGTGACTGCACTATAGAAAGAAAATGGCAATTCAATAATTGAGATGCGTATATTTTGCAAGCTAATAAATTATTAAACGATATGTAGTCGCCAAATAATCAATTTAAATTATTTTAAGAACAACTCTCTCTTAAGCCGGGAAAATGGGGTCGTTTTCTTGCGAAGGGGTTGTAGCTATGTAATCGAAAGGTGCGTGATTTAAGAGTTTATTCTTAGAATATAAGCTATGCGAATTAAACTACTATTAACTTTTTTGTAAAAACTTACAGTTTTTCAGTGATTTACAAAAAACCTCTTCAAAACATGCATTTTTTTCACAAATAATTAAAATCTTTGATCTTTAATAACTTAAAAAGTATTGACTTATTTTATTAACTTTATATAATAAATTTTGCTTTTAATTTGTTCATTTATTGATTTGTGCAGTTATTTTTTATAAAATAATTTTCACCCCCGAGGAGGGGCGGTATCCACCCTCAGGGTAAAGGCGCAAGGTGGTACCATGTCACCTTTGTTTCTTGACGTATCCTCTAACCACTGACCAATTTTCGTGAAAATCGATGAAGGTTCACCGAACTTGAAGGTAATCGTTGATTTTTACCTTCAGTGACTGCACTATACAAAATAAATTGCAATTTACTGATCTAAATGCGCGTAATTTGGAAGCTTATAAATTATTAAATGATATGTAGTCGCCAAATAATTAGTTTAACGCATTTTAAATACAACTTTCTCTTAAGCCGGGAAGATAGGGTGGTTTTCTTGCGAAGGGGTTGCAGCTCAATAATCGAAATGCCCTTGATTTAATAGTTTATTCTTAGAGTATATAAGCTATAGGAATTATATCCGCAATACGATATATTTTAAGTTTTCTCAGCATCTTTCTCTTAAGTTAAATCAATTAAAGGGTTGTTTGGGGGTGAAGGGGATGAGCTCAAAAATCGAAACTATATAATTTCAAGAGCTCATAAATAGCTCGTAATTCTGCCGCAAAAACCGATTCAATATTCCTATTTTTAAGTAGTGGGGGGGGCTGACTCAGCCCCCCCCACTAGGGTATTAAATTCCTGCTCAGTGGAACGAGCTCAAAATTTTTAGTTTGCGGAATATGAGAGCTCATAAATAGCTCATAAATCAAGGCTATTTGTTTTTTAATTTTTGCAAGTGGGGGGGGCCAGCTCAACACGGGTTAAAAATTATTATTATGAAAGTCAGAAAGCGACTAAATCAAAGTTTAAAGTCTCCGCTACATGATCCTGAAGAAATCTGTGTCATTAATTTACTACTAAGCTGTTATTTTTAATTAAAAACAATGAGCGGTTAGATCGTATTGACGCGGTTGTAAATGTGAGTGCGAGCAAGATGCACAATTGGACTGCTGGAATGGCTTCTCTCTCGCACTCAGCATTTACAGTGGCCGCACACATGCATGGCACTTATTATTTTTATTTAAAAATAACAGCTTAGTAATAAATAATGACAAACATTTCTTCAGGATCTTGTAGGGGGGGCTTTAAACTTTGATTTAGTCATATTATATTGACTTTCATAATAATAACTTTTAACCGAGTTATTAAGCCTTGAAAATCGTCATTTTTCGTTTTTTTCAATATTAAATTGCTTATAAGTCGAAAACGATCAACTTTAGAGAAAAATTATAAGAGATCTTTTTTGTTCAGAATGGTCCAAAAAATTAAAGAAAAAATTGTTCGGCCCAAAAATAGTGATTCTTGCAATTTGATTAAAAAAAATTGTTAAAAAAAAATTGGCCCACTTTTCACGTGGGCGACTTCTTGAACCTTATTCTGGGATGTCTCACGAATGTGATTATGCAAAAAAATCTCATTGGAATATTTTTCCCTTCGAACCCGCCGTTTTCACCTTGTCTAAAAGGCGGTGGACATCGTAACTCAAAAACTACTCGACCGATACATCTCAAATTTTGCATAAATTTCAGATGGATCAGATTTCAGAAGTAATTAAATTAAGAGAGCAACAGTTAGTCGTTCTAAAAATTATGCTTGAAAATAAGAATTACAATGACATTTACAATGACTAAAGTATAAATTATATGAAAAAGCAAATAAACAATATAGACAAGGCGAAAACGGCGGGTTCGAAGGGAAAAATATTCCCATGAGATTTTTTGCATAATCACATTAGTGAGACATCCCAGAATAAGGTTCAAGAAGTCGCCCAAGTGAAAAGTGGGCCAATTTTTTTTTAACAATTTTTTTTAATCAAATTGCAAGAATCAATATTTTTGGCCCGAACAATTTTTTATTTAATTTTTTGGACCATTCTGGACAAAAAAGGTCTCTTATAATTTTTCTCTAAAGTTGATCGTTTTCGACTTATAAGCAATTTAAAATTGAAAAAAACGAAAAATGGCGATTTTCAAGGCTTAATTACTCGTTTAAAAGTTATTATTATGAAAGTCAGAAAGTGACTAAATCAAAGTTTAAAGCCTCCCCTACAAGATCCTGAAGAAATTTTTGTCATTATTTTATTACTAAGCTGTTATTTTTAAGTAATAATAATAAGCGCCATGCACGTGTGCGGGGCTGTAAATGCTGAGTGCGAGAGAGAAGCTATTCCAGCAGTCCAATTTTGCATCTTACTCGCACTCACATTTACAGCAGGGTCAATACGATACAACCACTCATTGTTATTAATTAAAAATAACAGCTTAGTAGTAAATTAATGACACAGATTTCTTCAGGATCATGTAACGGCGACTTTAAACTTTGATTTAGTCACTTTCTGACTTTCAAAATAATAATTCTTGACCGAGTTATTAAGCCTTAAAAATGGCCATTTTCGCGTTTTTCAAATTTTAACTTGCTTATAACTCGAAAAAGATCAACTTTAGAGACAAATTATAAGAGACCTTTTTTGTCCAGAATGGTCCAAAAAACCTAAAAAAAAATAGCCTGGGCCAAAATATTGATTTTTGCAATTTGATTAAAAAAAAATTGTTAAAAAAAATTGGCCCACTTTTCTCGTGGGCGACTTCTTGAATCTTATTCTGGGATGTCTCACGAATGTGATTATACAAAAATATCTCATGGGAATATTTTTCCCAACGAACCCGCCGTTTCCGCCTTGTCTAATAACAGTGCAAATAAACCAGTAAATACCTACAACAAATGCGCTAATATCACTGTCAGTGAAAATCCTAAACGTCAAAATTCATAGTAAACAAGGTATCAAATATCATCGATATTTTGCATCGTTTGTAGATCTTGAGGAAAAAAAATTCGGGGAATTTTGACATTACTGGTAAAAGATTTTCGCTATTGTTTTTATTTAGAACGTGTATCTTGCCCATGACTGGATCTGCGAAATCATTTCTTGAATTCTACTTCCATGTAAAATCTAATATCATTACTTTGTAAGCAGCATTGCGACATGTTAATAAATTACATTGCAAGTCAAAAAAAAAACAAACAACAAATAAAAATATTAAAAAAACAAAATTTCGCAATAAAATGAATAGAACTTAATAAAAATTATTGTATCCCAATGTATTCTTCTTGTTCTTCTGGTAGCACTACAACACGGGGTTATTAGGGAGTCTATGGACATGGACAGCCCATCTTAGACGCCGAGACTTAATTTCTTTGACTATACATCTGCATGACCTCAGCATTTGTTCTCTTTTGGTATTGGTTCCTATTAGGGTCGTGATAAAGTCCAAAGGTTCCTCTGAGGATTTTTCTCTCAAAACATCTAAGTTTTCTTTCAATTGCTTTGGTCAGAGTCCACATCTCACACTCATACATGAACACCGGTCTAATCACAGTTTTATATATTTATTCTGATCTTTGATGCTCGTATTAAGCCCTTAGATCGAATAGTATTGTGGAGGCTATACATACATCTGTTTGCTGCCTGAATTCTCCCTTTAATCTCTTCAGTAATATCGTTATCTTAGTGATTGTTACTTCGAGGTATTTAAAACTCTCCACTCTTTCAAATTAATATGGGTCTATTATAACATTTACCCTATTCTATGATTCTATCTCGTCTCTTTTGTCTGTTGATGCACATGTATTTGGTTTCCTGTTCATTTTCCCTTAAACCAGTTTTCTTTGGCTCTACCTCCAATTTGTTGAAAGTCTCCTTTACATTGGTGATTGTGTTTCCCACAATATCAACTTGGGACAAACCGCAAACCGGTTGAATCGAAGAGGGTGAGCCCCGAGCGGCGAGCACCAACGTATCCACTATGTGGAGCACGGACCACCAACGTGTGGATACATAAAATACCTTTATATTTCTTATTCGCTGTGTGCAAGTACTTGGAGGGGATACGAGACACGATCATGCGCGGGTAGCGGAGAAATCTTGTAGCTTTCTTAGCATATTTCTTAAATATACCATTCCAATATTCTGTCAAAATTAGATCAATCTGACAGCGGGGAGGCAAACATAAATGTTATTCTATCAGTTATTAATGTGTTTTAGATCATTTTAGTTGCGTTTCTCTTTAATATTGTTTTGTCCAAGGATTAATTTAACATTCTTGCTAAGAGAATTAATCTGGAAAGATAATATTCCTCATTTCTTTTGTGTTTTGAAGTGTAAAATACGAAGTATTTATGATAAAAGGCAGTTTTCAATCTAATAGCACATAAAACAACATTAAAATTATTTCTCTACATCCCACCAGATTGAAAACAATGGGAACCTTCTCTGGTTACAGCTCCGAGGCTTCTAAAATTTGCAAGCCATAACGGATGCTGAGACTAAAGAAGATGAGGGAATTTTACAATTTATAATTCACGTCCCATCTGCTCGGCGTGGCAAAGTTTGACGAGAATTCCCCTTCGTACTCCAATCAGAGTAAACATGTAAATCAAAAATGAATAACCATTTTCAATTTCGTTGCAACACGAAACTACAGCTGCATTATATTCTAGTCCAATCAGAGAGTGCAACAAGCACCTCTACCGGTTTCGAAACGTAGTCTCTCATCAGGAGGCACATATTGCAACGAACGAAATGGCAGGGATGCCCTAGCGGCAACTGCTAGCAAAATACTAAGTTTTCAATCTAATAGGACATAAAACAACATTAAAAAAAAACAAATTTTAGAAGCCTCGCAGGTGTAACCAGTGAAGGTTTTCAATCTGGTGGGATGTAGAGTAATATTTTTAAAGTTGTTTTATGTGCTATTAGATCGAAAACTTTGTCATTTGCTAGCAGTTGCCGCTAGGGAATCCCTGTCATTTAGTTCGTTGTAATCCATGATTCTGCAAACCGGTGTTTGTTCTGGTTGGGTCAGAGAGAGCAGCATATGTGCTTTCTAATGAGAGACTAATAAGTTTCGAAACCGGTAGAGGTACTTGCTGCACTCTCTGATTGGACTAGAATATAATGCGGCTGTAGTTTTGTCTTGCAACGAAATTGAAAATGGTTATTCATTTTTGATGTATGATAAAGTTTAGTTTTATCGGTTACCATCAGTACTATATTTTAAGCGTAAAACAACTAAATAAATTATCGTCTGAGAGACAAAAACATAAAACAACTAAATAAGTTATTATCTGAGAGACAAAAACAATGGTTAAAATGCTATAAAACGTCCTATAAATAAGCTAAATAACTAACTATATCCATGTTACTTACGCTTAGAAAACTTCTAAACCGTTGGTTAACTCAGACCCCTTTTTAACTGACTACTTTCTTCTTTCGTTCTTTTAACCAGAACAAATATAATTGGCCAATATAATTAAAAATGCTAAACATGTTGCTGATTTATGACACTAGGTGTCGCTCTTCCGAACTTGCATGGTCCCAATACAGTGATGAGCGCGCTAATAATCGGCAAAAAACGCAAAAGATGGGAAACACAATACATTGTGAAGTAAAAAGAGATGAAACTATTAGATGTGAAATTATCGATATAGACGTATAAAGTTTCCCATCTTTAGACGTATCGGAGGAGTATGATAATTGTCACTGTGACAGGAGATTTTTATAAAATACTCCTGTTACAGACGTCTAAAGGTGGGAAACTATGTAATGTAATGTCAATTTTTGTTAGGTTGAAAAACTTTGACTTTTTTTAGCAGATGTCGCTAGGCACCTACTCCATAACGTCAGTTGCAGTGCGAGTACTAGCTCTCGGAGATCGTCACTTGGGGTAGAGATAGCAAACCTATGCCTCTCTGATGATGCCTCTAATAAGAGGCGAAAATCATCGATTTAGAGTGCTGGTTTGCGCTCTCTGAACTAAGTGAATATTAAGACAGTTTTGCCTTCGCATTGCAACTGAATAAAGATGGTATACATTTTTATTTTTCTAATTTTTTTCTTTTTGTAATGCCTATTCGTTACATACGTTGACTACCATTGTGACTATTCTAACTTTATTGACCTGCTCTAAAAAGTTCTGTAGGTCCAGACCGTCGTGCTGGAGATTTTCCTCTTGATCTTTTGCCCGCTACATTGTCTTCAACTATTATTTGTTCAATATTTTCTTATCTTCTAGTTTTTATTTTTCTTCTAGTAATGAAGGTTGGCTATAACCGACTTTCTCTTCTTCTTTTACGAATGAAGGTTGGCTGTAACCATTGCAAATTCGTCTCTATCTTCTGCTTTTCTTCAAAGCGTCTGTATGTTTAATTCGGTCAAGTTGCGATTGTTTTTCAGCCACGATATTTGTCGTCTACCAAAGCCCAGAGCACGCAAAATAGAATTCTATTTTGCTGACGTCACAAAATAGAATTTCATAATGGGAGAATCGACGTTTGCTAGGTAACGTGACGTCACTAAAATAGAATTCTATTTTGCGTGCTCCCACTGCTGGACCCCTTTTTTTCGTTTTTTTTTTTCACAATTAGCTGCAACAACTCGCACTTATCATGTCTAATTATGTACCCCAATTATGACGTCTTTCTCCTTTTAATGTTGGTCAAAAGTTCTTTATCTTTTCATCTTCATACATATAACATTTCACCATCCGATATCGAATTTTCACACTGAGTCTTTGGTTACTCAGAAATTTTCTCATCTTCAAAAAGACTGCTCTTGATTGCTCAATTCTTGATCGAATTTCTGATTTCGGATTTTATCCTTCGTAATCCAGACTTCTAAGTATTTCATTTTATCCACTTGTTCGATATTTTTATTTTTTATCTGATACCTTGTTATAACTTTCTTCTTCTAGTTACATGTCCGAAATAAGTTCATATATTTAGGTTGATAATTGTGATGAAGTAAAGTCAAGTTGTTATGTTTTCCTATTATTCAATTTTTTGTGCGACGTGCTGTCAACCGGCGTTATCGAAATGCCTCCGTTTCGTTAATCATTTAGGCTGATATTTTGTCTATTTAATCTCTGTATAATGAGAAAATGTTGCCAAATCATAATTTAAATAGGTACTATCTAAACTAAATCTATGTATTTTGATTTATAATTTATAAAAAATGAACATTATATTCCTCTTGTCTTTTGTTTACTTCAAGATAAAAAGTCATATATCTCGCTTTTAAATATATCATAGAAGAATGTTTTAAAATTAATTGTCCTGTATCACCTAAAGTAATATCTTCAGACTTTGAAATTTCCATTCATAATAGTATCCGTATGGCATATCCTGAAGCAGATCTTCGTGGATGTCGTTTTCATTTGGGTCAGGCATGGTATAGAAAGGTTCAAGCACTGGGCTTACCTCCAGAATACCAAAAAAAAGGTGACTTAACTGAAATTGCGAATTTTTTTATTTATATTTTTTGTCTTTCATTCTTACATCCTGAAGATGTGAGCGATTTTTTTGCTATAGATTTGGCAGAAATTATACCAGTCGATGAAAGAGTCACCCAGGTTTGTGATTATCTTGTTGATAATTACATATCTGAAAATTCGACATTTCCTCCACATCTTTGGGCTGAGCACTCTTTATCCTTACAAAGAACCACAAACCCATGCGAAAGTTTTCATTCCAAGTATAATTCTTCTTTCTAGTGCCGTAAACCTAACATTAATAATTTTATTGAAATAATTTTACAATTGCAAATAAATACCTACATTAAAATGAATTCTGTCTCGACACCAAAAAAAAATTGTTGCGATAAGAACAGCAAAAATAAATTTTCTAAATGAAAAAATTTTAGAATTAAAAGAATGTGAAATAAATCGTGACCCGTCAAAATGGCCCGATCAAAACAGCCCAGTCAAAAAAGCCCCGTCAAAATAGCCCGGATACAAAATAGCCTCGACAAAATAGCCCCGACAAAATAGATCGCACACAAAATAGCCCCGATCAAGACAGCCCCGACTAAAACAGCCCCAATAAAAAGTTTTACCTTTGAACGGAGTACCATTTATTTTAAATCACTATTCTAATTGGGAGATAAGCCACAATTTAACTTTAAAAAATGATTTTATTAACGTTTCGACTTCCACTTCGGACGTCGTTGTCAAAATACAAAATATTAATAAATTAAACAAAAATGTTGTTGCTTAGTAAAAAAATTCTAATACTCTGGGCTAATTAGCAAAATACAAGGAAAAGTTATTTACCAGCAATTTTATTGCTGGAATCGAATCTTATTATTGTATGTATTAATAATATAGGTATGCAAAGTCCGCAGATAGTGTGCTACTTTTTTTATAAACAAAATGGCGCCCGAAAATCGTGTTTTTTTCAATTTTTGCTCTATAACTCCAAAGATTTTAATTTTACACCAAAAACCCCCAAATAAAAATTCACCGCAATTAAATTCTGCATAGAGACGTGTTTTTTCCGATTCATTTCCACGAAAACATTCCCCGGAAAAAGCGGGTTTTTCCAACAAAATCTTTAATTTTCAACTAAAATTTTAGATAAGTAATTGTAAATCAATAATTAAATAACTTGGTAATGTAAAAGCCCTTTTCGTATAGATTGTAATTCCAGAAGCCGATGGAAATTAAATGAACCGATTAGTAACAATTGAATTGTAAATTAAAAATTTACGGTCGCTATAATAACGACAATAATTATGGTGCATAAGAATAACTATGATTTTTTCATAAAAATACACTATACATATCTAATGTACTTTACAGAATTAAAATTGGAAAATTGGAATATTTAAGCGGCCTCAGGAATAATTTAAAATTATAAACAATTTTTTGGCTTATAAACAAATAGAATATCTCGGGAAATATTAAACTAAATTAAATTATGCAAACGGTATTCGAAAATCAGCAGCAGGACGCTTCTTTTAAAAGAAAAAACGTTTAATTATTACAAGTGGTTCCTGAGACACAACCGGTCAAAATTGACCGGAATTTACGGCAAAGATATAAACAATAGGATCATAATTTTCAAACCATCACCTTTTTATTTTTGTCCTCTTTCTCCACACCAATTTTCATATCTTTAAAATACTTATAACATATATTATTACAATAAAAACTATCGACAATACGTGTGAAAATTGACAAAAATAGCAAAATTCCAATCAAAAATTAGGTTGGAGAAAATGTAACCCTCAAAGTTCAAAATCGGTATACGTTAAAAAAATGCATTTTCTTGGCTCTTCATGGAGCAATTTCCTTCATTCTTTTTTTGTTCCCTAATAACTCGAGTAGAGCCATCGAACTAACGTATTATTAAATGTCAAACTTGCTTTTGTTTTGTTATAATAGATTAATTTATTTATAAGAACAGAAAACTACATATTTTTTTCCAGTTGTAGGCTTTTTTTAGATAAACTTACTACAAGTGTACCTTTTAAAGTTAAAAACATAAATATTCTCATTTGAAAGCTGTGTAATTATTTAAACAATTTTTATTTAAACAAATTAAAATTTTGTGTTATAATAAATAAATTAATTTATTATAACAAAACAAAAGCAAGTTTGACATTTAATAATGCGTTAGTTCGATGGCTCTACTCGAGTTACTTGGGAACAAAAAAAAGAATGAAGGAAATTGCTCCATGGGAAGCCGAGAAAATGCATTTTTTTAACGTATACCGATTTTGAACTTTGAGTGTTACATTTTCTCCAACCTAATTTTTGATTAAAATTTTGCTATTTTTGGCAATTTTCACAGGTATTATCGATAGTTTTTATTATAATAATGTATGTTATAAGTATTTTAAGAATATGAAAATTGGTGTGGAGAAAGAGGACAAAAATAAAAAGGTGATGGTTTAAAAATTATCGTCCTATTGTTTATATCTTTGTCGTAAATTCTGGTTAACTTTGACCGGTTGTATCTCAGGAACTACTCATCATAATTAAACGTTTTTTCTTTTAAAAGAAGCAACCTGCCGCTGTTTTTCGAATACCGTTTTTACAATTTAATTTAGTTTAATATTTCCCGAGATATTCTATTTGTTTATAAGCCAAAAAATTCTTTATAATTTTAAAATATTCCTGAGGCCGCTTAAATAGTCCAATTTCAATTCTGTAAAGTACATTAGATAGGTATAGTGCCTTTTTATGAAAAAATCATAGTTATTCTTATGCACCATAATTATTGTCGTTATTATAGTGACCGTAAATTTTTAATTAACAATTCAATTGTTGCTAAACGGTTCACTTAATTTCCATCGGCTTCTGGAATTATAATCTATATAAAAAGGGCTTTTACATTACCAAGTTATTTAATTATTGATTAACAATTACTTATCTAAAATTTTAGTTGAAAATTAAAGATTTTGTTGGAAAAACCCGCTTTTTCCGGGGAAAGTTTTCGTCGAAGTGAATCGGGAGAAACACATCTCTATGCAGAATTTAATTGCGGTGAATTTTTATTTGGGTGTTTTTGGTGTAAAATTAAAATCTTTGGAGTTATAAAGCAAAAATTGAAAAAAACACGATTTTCGGGCGCCATTTTGTTTATAAAAAAGTAGCACACTATCTGCGGACTTTGCATACCTATATTATTAATACATACCATCATAAGATTCGATTCCAGCAATAAAATTGCTGGTAAATAACTTTTCCCAAAAATGGCCTATTCTCCGATAATCAGCCCAGACTATAATAAGTTAATTTAATCTGACTCATTCATATCGGCAACTTATATTATACATTTTTAAGTAGAAGACGTAATAAACTTAAGAATGCAACTAGCGTGTATTACTCTTTAAATAATACAATTTTTGGAAAGTCAGAAATAGGCAACAAAACTAAACTCAGAGTATATAACAGCATAGTAAATCCGATAATGACATATGGGGCGGAAACATGGATTGTCCAAAAGAAACATGAATCAATGGTAAACGCGACCGAGATGAAATACATGAGAAGAATAGCCGGAGTTACGAAGTTTGATAGATTCAGAAATGAAGATATAAGAAGAGAGCTGGAACAAGAACCGATAATGAGGAAGATCGAAAACAAACAATTAAGCTGGTTTGGACACATACAACGAATGGAGCAAAATAGACTTACAAAGAAGGTACATGAAGCCAAAATGGGGAAACAAAAGAAAAAAGGGAAGGCCGAGGAAGACATCGACGGACCAGATCCAGGATATAGGTGAAAGAAGACACATCAGTATGAGGGATATGAAGAACCTGGCCACATCAAGGCGGAACCCGACATCCGACGCCCTGAAGGGCACTAAGGATTATGAGAAAGAAGAAGAAAGTAGAAGACTTCAAAATGATATTGGGAATATTTATGAGTTGCGTTCCTGGGACGACTTTATTGAAAGATATTTCATTCGATTACATGAAATCAACTTTAACTTAAGAATATCCGTCACAAAAAATCATAGCATGTGATCCATCTTTAAAAAGACAACCACACACAATGGTGACGGTACAATTCTCGTGTTAGTGATTCCATAGTAAATCACGACGAAAAACCAGGATTTTTTTATTCCTGGTCTTTCCTAACAGAAGACACAGGGTTCGAGTTCTCTGAAAAGACCATTTTTATTTAATGTGGTTAAGGTAAACATCTGAATACAGGATAATTACCATTTCCGAAAAAATGTATTTTTAAGGGATTATTTCATGATGAATTCTGAAGGGATCTTTTTATGGTGTTATTTTTAATAAATCTAGAAAATACTTTTCATATTTTTTGTCAAATTATTAATAACAAAAAATAATGATTATTATATTATAATGGTTATAAAACTAATTATACTTATATGTATAAGTTAGTTAAAAATTTTTAAATACTGCCTAGTGTCAATACCCACATAACAATGATGTTCGCATCATGTTCTAAGCATATCCTACCAACATTCGTCGAAGTATATCCTTTTTAGTATATGCGTAGTACAAGCATAGCATGTACCATAAAAAACATTCTAAATTTCATGTTCTTTGCATGTGCCTCAAAGAATATTCTTGCACCGAATATACTGAGCACATTCGGGTACGTAGTATCTCGGAATGTTCGTAAAAGTTTATTCTTAGAATATACCTTAATCGAATATTCTTAGTATATGCGTAAGTATATGCAAAAGTATATACTTAACACATACCTACTTGTATATACTTTTAAAATATCTAAAAAATAATATACTGTATGTACGTAAATACGTACCTATAGGAAGAAGAATAATGTGAGCCTATAGATTATCAACTTCGTGTTAAGAATAATTAATAAAATTTATGTATTTTAGTAGGTACTACTGAACTATCTAATTCATTTTTTTAAACCGTTTTAATTGTATGGTAAAAAGTTTAAAACTTAATTCTATTGTGAAGAAAAATGAGAAATTCTCGTTTCGTTTTCAGTTGAAATGAATATACCATTTTGATTTGAGTTTATACCATAAGTAAAATAATTTTCGGGAATCCGGAAACGGCCATTCATTGTCATTCTGACCCTTGCATTGCATTTTATACCTGCACAAGGGAAGGGGGTAGGTAACAAAAGAGCAAAATATGAAAATAGTTTCCAGTACAGTTATGCATTTATGTCTACGCTGTTAGGTAGGACCAAGTATTTCTAGCTACAAGGACTAAAACATTTTTAAGAACATAAAAAGCAGTTTGAAAATAATAAATTCATATTGGTACTTCAATATTTCCTAAATACCTAGTAAGTAAAAGTATGTATAATGTATATAGATACCTATAAATTTTAGTAATTTACATACATATTATAATATATTTGGCTATTATATAATTATATAAGCAGCATTTTTATTTTGATGTGCACATAATAACTAAATATATTACTTATATTTTATATATAGGCTACTTACCCATATAATATTTATTATACATAGGTACCTATATAACTAACTAAAGTTTATATATTTTATACTTACTTTTTACGTAATATTGTAGAATGTAATAACTACATTCTCATATGCAATTAGAATATGTAAATATAATATATTAGTAGAACCAAAGAATACTAACACACCCTGTGGGTGTGTTAGTATTCTTTGGTAGAACCTATAGGATGAGATTGGGTGATGTTGAAAACATACTTCTGAGAAATACAGCACATCCTTGGAATATTCTTCCCATATACTAAAAATATGTGCGATAGTACATTCTAAGTATATACATAGAAGGTATATAGCACTTCCTTGGAATATTCTTCCCATATAATAAAAATATGTGCGATAGTACATTCTAAGTACCTATATAACTAGAAGGTATATAGCACTTCCTTGGAATATTCTTCCCATATACTAAAATATGTGCGATAGTACATTCTAAGTATATAAATAGAAGGTTTATAGCACCTCCTTAGAATCTTCTAAAAAGTATGTTCTTGGTATATACTGAAAAGAAGTGCGGTAGTACATTCTAAGTATATACATAGAACGTTTAAGTACTGTAATGTAGTATATACTCAGTATATGCTCTGCACATTCGCAATGGTAATTACGCATATTCTAAGTATATACTTTTTCTGAAAAGTATGTTCTATGAATCTACTAAGAACATGAAATTGTTATGTGGGTAATGTTTAATACATAAAGGTTGAAAATAAAATAAATTAAATAACAAAATACCAATTTTAACAAAAATTTACAAAGAGACGAAGATGTGGCAACGTCTCACCTTCACATAAAGATTAGAAGCATGTAATTTATTTAGAGGTTGGGAGGCAATTCGTATGTGACCATTTTAGCGACAGGTAAGAAACCCTTTTTTGGGAGGCATTTCATATGCGCCCCTGTCAACGGTATATTTAACATTCTACGGTATAGGTGTGGTATAGGGGAGCCAATATGTGAATAGAACGAAAATATGCATTTATTCCGAAAAATTCAAACATGATTAAAAACAAACAAATTCAAACTTTTTAAATGTTTTTATATACATGTTAAAGTAAAAAGTTCTACTCGCAGATTTTGCCGCTTATTAATAACCAATAAGTTGTCAATTAAAAATCTTTTCGTAATATTTTTAATATTTTTCAATAATGTTTATATTAGGTTGAAAACTTTGCCTTTGTTTATTAATTGTTTAAACAATATGGTAGGGGAGACCGAGCGGGAATTTTTGCAGTTACTCGGGCGCATCAAATTATCATATGTGAAGAAACCTGGTACCCTGCAGATGTATATATCTCTACCATAATATATTGGCTCTTAATAGAGGGAAGTTCGTTAAGGGGGGCTCGAAAAAAAATCTATCCTTAAAAATACTCGAAATTGTCAGAGTAAGATAAGGTGAGTTAAGTACATATGCAAAACAGTGTATATTTAAAAAAACTGGCGATTTGAGCGGGTCCTAAGGAAATGGGTGAGTCAAAAAGAGACAAAAAAGCGAAACTTTCGCGAAATGAACGTCAGATCTAAAAACTAAAAAATACGTCTTTAATATTTTTCAAAAATCTATTGAATGGTACTAAACACGACCCCCCACGGAGTTGGGTGGGAGTTACTTTAAAATCTTAAATGGGACTCCCAAATTTTTATTGCAGCCTTGGATTCTTTACGTAAAAATAAGCAACTTTTATTAGAGATATTTTTTCGAATTACTATAATTGGAAAAAACGGTTGTTGGAAATGGAAAATTATATTCAAGAATGGAAAATCTCCACTAAAATGGAATATTTTACTTAACTTTTTTTGGTTTTAGGACCTAATAATCACAACCCAAGAGGTCCCCATAACGCTCGAGTGACTGCAAATTTAGCATACTTTGCTCCCCTCCCAATAATAATAATTGTTTGGTATAAGTAATTTTAAAAATATCGTTGAATTCATCATTTTACTTTGGTCAAATATGTTTCTATTTTGTTTTTGATAACGCTGAATCCGAATATGGCATTACAATTTGAAAATTCTTATACATAAGCTCTGATACAGTATGTCTGCGTAGCTAGGACCCATATGTGAAACTTTTTTATTATCAATTTTACGAAAAAAAATTATTCTTCATAAAATGCTCTGCATAGTCTAAAATCTATAACCCAATCAGCAGATATCAAATTTTATCAATTTTATTAGAGGTATGTCAAAAATATTAATTTCGTTAAAGAGTAAAGTACCTTTCTGGACCTCGGAGATAAACTGCACTATGTCGAAATGGTGTTATTTTGAACAAGTTCCTTTAATCATCCACTTATTTTATTAGTTGGATTATACAAATTAGTAATATATTATCATTAAAATATTGTCTGTCAACCAATTATGGGATATATCAGATTTTTATTAACATCATAAGTGCTCTAAACTTTGTTGAAAACACAGGATAAACAAAGTTGCTCGAAATGACATAGTGTAGTATACCTCGGAGGTCCAGCTTTACGTTCCAGAATATCAAAAATTGTTATTATAAAAAGTTGTTCGGAATTCAAAACTATATTTTAAAATACAACTATATCCTTCTAATTGAAAAAAAAAAATAAATTTTTTCTCAAATTGCGGATACCCATCATCATTTTATTTCAATTATGATAACTAACCATTTTTTTTATTAATTTTACGAAACAAAGTTATGCTTCATAAACTGCTCTACCTACTCAGTGATGAGCGCTCTAATAACCGGCAAAATAACACAAAAGATGGAAAACGTATTAACTTGTGAGTGTTCGCTGCAATATCTAATGAAATGTCCTGAGACGGCCCTGCCTGCGAGTAAATATGGCTTATTAGTAGTGTGACCAACTCCAATTCAATCGAATCCGGGACAAGGCTGAAAAAAATATCTGAAATCCGGGACTTTTCAATGAAAATCGGGCCATTGTTTTTTTTTTCAGGAGACGATAATTAAAATACTTCTTCTCGTTGTCCTTATGCCCAATAAGAGCGTCGGACTTTGCTATCACTTATCTATCTTTTACCATTTCTTCCACGCCTTCCGGTCTCCTGCCATTTCCTTCATCTGTAGCACTTTTTTCCCTCTCTTGGTCCCGATTTCCTGGATTTGTTCCATCCACCCCTTTCTAGGTCTGCCTCTTCTTCTTCTCCCATGTCTTTTATCATCTTTCACCTTCTTTACTAGTCTGTCCTTGTTCATTCTAGTTATATGTCCAAATCAATTCAGTTTTCTTTCCTGTCCAGCTATTTTTCTCAGCTGCTTCATTTCTGCTGCATTTCATGTCTTTTATTTGTAACCCATCTCTCGATTGTATTATATATTTTATCACATTGTATCGTATTATTAATCGAATAATATATTCTCGTAGTTTTCTTTCTCCTATTTGCAATTTCTAGGTCTAGCTTTTCGTCGTTCGATAAAAATTAAAATTAAATTAAAATACAAAAACGAAAAAAAGTCCACGGTTTAATTTTTGTAGAACTATACCACGATATAAATTGCATGCGTTTTGGATGTGGTATTAGTATTACACTATAGAAATTATCGACTTTTTTTCGTTCCACCAATTCAATTAGATGTGAATTTTTGGAAGAATAACGTATTCAAAATTTCAAAATAGGATTTTACCAAAACGATGAAAATTCGGATGGCCCGGAAGACTTATCCGGGACACCGGGACACGACTGTATTTCGGGCCTTGTCCTGGATTTCTCGGACTAGTTGGTCACACTACTTATTAGCGACAGGTTCATTTTTTAGTCAGTCGTCACTCGTCACTAGTCGTCAGTCGTCACTCGTCACTCGTCAGTCCGTTTATTGTCTTCAAAGAGTTCACATGTCTTAGTATTGTAATAAAAATATATAATACAGTCCACTAGTCAGCAGTTTCATTCATTTCGGAACAAAGGTTGCGTGGGCAGCCTAACAGTGAGATAAAAAGAAATGAAACTAGTCGAGCTAGAAAATTTAGCGATATTAATATATAAACTTAGATTATATTGATTGTTTCTCACCTTTAGACGTATCGCACGAGTTTGGCAACTACCACTGTAGTCCAAGCTGTGTGTGAAAAATAGGTCGATTTCAGGATATAATTCAGGAATTTTTGAAACCTATCAAATGCTGTACAGAACGATGCCAGGAATAACTCCTACTAAAATGTAACCAAAAATTTTAGGAGCTTTTTTATTTATGATGACGTTTTTCATTTTTTAAATTTGCAATTTTTACATATTTTTAATTTTGCAGCTTAGAAGATTCATTTTAGAGAAAAACTTTTAAATAGAAAATTGTAGTAAATTAAAAAACCTATAATTTGAGCTATCACAAGTTTAATTTCGTTAATTTGTTGTTGCAAAACAGCCTGCGAAAAATCAAAAATGGCCGTTTTTTGCAATTGCATTATTTATTGTAAAATGGTTATTTATGAAACAGTTCGTGAAGTATGCTTTTTGCAAAAGCACGGAATGTTTAGAACACGAGCGAGCACGCACAGTTTCATACAATATTTTATCTACGATAAACAAATAAAAAAACTGTAACTCTTCGTCACTGGAATTCATTTCTATTCTACAATTTTTAGAACTTTGACATTTAAAAATTCTAATTTCTTTCAAACCACAAAACTGTCAAAATTTTTGTTGTATTTTATTGCTCATTCTGTCATCACCATGACAACGCGAAAGTTAAGGATATTTGATTATATGAAAGTGTGTCAAAAACAGTGCGAAAAAGTAAATCCCATTTAAAATACATTGTTACTTCACGCACACTTTAAACCCTTCACGCACTGCTATCTATAATGACAGTTTTCACAAACTAAAAACTTATACGACATAATAATATGACATAGAGTAGATAAATAACTTTTTCATTTTTTAAGAATATAAAATGAAGATCTTTCAATTCCAAACATAAAAAAATTGTAAAGCCCGATTGGTGAACTTGTTGCTTAGTTATTATAAATTGTTTATACCGAGAGGTCAAAGGTCGAAGGCTATAAATATTTGAAAAAAAAAATCGTAGATAGTTAATCCTAGATCCTAAGAAGTCTACAGCAGTATCATTCGACATCAAGAAGTTGCCATCAGATACCAAAAGCCATAAGTATAATCCAGAATTGATAGTTTTTGGCAAGAATTTGAATATATTTGTTAATGCATTTTACAAGTCATATTTTTGGGCATAGGCAAATTGAGTCCCATATACCTGGATTAAGAAGGGTCAAAATATTTAGATGGTCGAATTGAGTCCCGGGCATCGTAATCCTTCTAATTACCTTTTAATAGCTTTCTAATTTGTAAGTACTTTCTAATTTGTACTTAAGCATATTTAGAAATATTGTTATTACCTGGAATAACAATAGAGGAATGAAATGATTTTATTGGTTATGCATTTATTATGGTAATCAAATATAAAAAAGCAATATCCTACAAAATATTTAGTATGGTGCGATCTATCTGTATACGATACGGTGTTAAGTTGATTGCCAAAATGGGTTCAGTGAAAATTGTTCTTAGTGAAAAAGGAAAACAATTGATTGTGTTAAATGGCTTCAAATATCGTTTTCACAAATCTTTAAAGAATAACGACAAGCGTTGGGTGTGTTGTGCGCAGACGAGAGAAAAATGTAAAGCATTTTTAAAAACCCAAGGTGACAACGTAGTGACGGAAATTCGGAATGAACACAACCATAGCGAATAAACGAAGATGCACTTAACCGTCAAATGTTAAGTAACTCCTTAAAACGAAAGGCCTTAGAAGACATCGGTGAAAGACCTATGAAAATTTTGCAAAAGGAATTATGAAATGGAGATATTAGTACCTTGACTACCAAAGACGTGGCATTGGTTCGAAAAAATATGTATAACGCCCGACGATCTCTTCTGCCTAAATTACCAAAAAGTATGGAGGAAACTCATGATATATTAAAAACATTTCCAGTGAAAACTAACAAAAACGAGGATTTTCTAATGGTGAACGACATAGAAAACCAAATTATTATGTTTTCCTGTAGCAGCAATTTAGAATTTTTAGCAGATTTGGACACCATTTGTATAGATGGAACTTTTGAATATTGCCCAAAGGCAATCCATGGTCTAAAAGAAGATCAATATATACCTTTGGTTTTCTTCTTATTGCCAAATAAACAAAAATATACATATACACTAGCACTTAAATACCTAACAGAACAAGTTGAGAAATGCAATAAAAAACTCGCTTTAAGAACGGTATTTGCATATTTTGAAGAAGCAATTCAGCAGAGTGTCACTGAAGTTTGGACTAATGTTTCATTGAAGGGCTGCCGATTCCATTTAGGACAATCCTGGTAAGTAGTCATATTTGAATCCTTTTTTGAATGATGATGATGTGTATGTGTGCTTTTTGTTTTTTGGATTTTTTTGTACTGATTTCCCATATGCCACGCTGTTGTAATTTTCCTGGTCCTGATAAGTAGTCATATTTGACATATTTGAATCTTTTTTTTTATGATGATGATGATGTGTATGTAAATTTTTTGTTTTTTAGTGTTTTTTACTGATTTCCCATATGCCACGTTGTTGTAATGTTCCTGGTCCTGATATGTAGTCATATTTAACATACGAGTATTTGAATTGTATTTTTGATGATGATGATCTGATGATGTGTATATATGCTTTTTGTTTTCCGGCGTTTTTTACTTATTTTCCATATGTCATACTGTTGTAATTCTAATGATGTTTTTTTTTCAGGTGGCGCAAAATTCAGGCACTAGGTTTAACATCCTTATACAAAGACAAAGAGAGTGATGTAGGAAAATATTTAACATACTGCTTTGGAATGCCATTTCTCAACCCAGAAGATGTAGGAGATTATTTTGTTGAAGCTTTATCATCAATACAGTCACAAAATCATAGAATAGTAGAATTTGCGGACTATCTGGTCGATAATTATCTCTCAGAATCGGCTAAGTTTCCGCCAGAAATATGGGCGGAGATGTCAAGCAGTTTACAACGGACGACGAACGCATGTGAGAGTTTTCATTCCAGGTTTAACTCGTCATTTTATGTTGCTCATCCTCATATTTTTCAATTTTTAACAGTTTTAATAGACTTTCAAAGTAAAACGTATGTTAAAATTAGAAATGTAAAGTAAATAAGTTATTGTTTTCCGAAATTGTATTGTATATAAGTCCGAAAATGAGTTATTGTTTTCTAATTCCTAGAAATCATTACGTACACCGACTAAGCCCCAGGTAGACACGGGACTCAATTTACCCATCTTCTGGACTCAACTCGGCTATTAGAAATACGGATTATAAATTCTGGGACTCAACTAGGTTACTCCGATATTTTTATTATATGTTTATGAACAATAAACATGATTAGTTAAAAATACTGTTTTGTTTGCTTTCATTCCAAACTTTCATAGTTCATTTCTAAGATTAGGACAAGACAAACACACACCCGAGAGACTGAGCTAAGCTGAGGGTGTATCGATGGCTGTCTTGGATGATTAAGGTAATATTTTTGAATATTATTTCAATTAGCTGGGGATGTCCATGGTTAATTTCGTTTCACTAAAAATTTTAACTTCTTTCAAACAGGAAGGACAATGTAAGGAGTGGAAATTTTGAATTTCACATCGGACAGACCCGGACACCTGGGCCGATAGTTTGAGAAATAGCAAGAGGAATCCCCCCTACAGCGAGTAGGGAGTGAAACCAACCGCGTAGGGTCTGAGACGGCACTCAGCATTCAACTGGACACCGGTTCAGTTGAACAAAAAAAAACAGAGTCATTGAAGTAGTATGTTAAAATGTCGTCGTCTGATTGCACTGAGCACTCCAGCTCGCGGTCGAGATATGCCCCTTATCCCAGATTCCTCCCTGTTGTCGGAGCCGTCTGACGGCTGTGCTTCAGGCAACAATCCCAACCAGGATGCCCCTTCCCCCAAATCGGAGATGGAGGAAGCAGGGTATTCCAGCACCGAAGATGAAATGACCATTGATTAATCTAAGTTCTCCAAAAATTCTGACACTGAAACCCCTTAGATTTCATAAAAAGCTAACACCCCTCAGGTATTAGATAAAGGCCTTGAGGCATCTGAATTTATTAAAACCCGCGAAATCTTCGAGGCATCTCAACGCGTCGAAGACAAGCAGCCAGTCAAGCGAGCCCTAATCCCAAGTCCCTCACAAGATCAAGACCTGAAAAATGCTTAAGATCTAGACGCCATGCAGCGAACAATTGAAGAATTTATCACTCAGCTTCATCATGTTGAAGTTGTCAGACAACAGGAACAACAAATGCACAGCCAGCGTCAAGTAGATCGATTGACGTCTGAGTTAAAAAAAACTCAATAGCGGTAACTTAAACGCGAGGTCGCCCAACTGGTTCGACAGATTAACCAACTGCAATAGCAGACGACTCTGTAGATATCTCGAAAACAAACAAAACACTATTGTAACTGGACCTACAGACCCAACTAATTTTCAAGGAGGAATTCCAACATATATAGACATTGCAATTCTTCCCCATGTGGGACTACAACATGAAATAATAGCGGCAAACGAAGGGGACTCCACACATAACGTAATATTTATGACACTTGGGGCAATAGAATTGAACCAAGTAGAACCACAGAAAAAGAAGAAAATTAAACTGGCAAAACTTCAGAAGAGTGGTGAGCGAAAACATCGGAGCAATACCCACAATAAATAACATAAACGAACTAGAAGAAAACATAATAAAATTATTAGAACACACAAAACAGAATGCTATGGAAGTCAGCACTAGAACAGAAAACATATCCACACAACGAGGAAGATTCAAAGAAATACCAAATAAACTAAGAGAATTGATTAGAGAGAAGAATAGAAGAAGCAGAAGAGTCCAAAGAACTCGAAACAGAGAAGATAAAATCATTGCAAATGAGCTAGACAGGGAGGTCAAAAAACAGTTACAAGAACACCGAAGTGATTGCTGGGATCAATATATCCAAGAGCTAAATCCAAATAAATCTGGATGCTGGAAAGTATCAGCAGTACTTAGAAACGACAGAAAACCGATTCCACCACTACACGGGGAAAATGGAACCGTATGTACAGAACAAGACAAAGCAGAAGCCCTGAAAGACACACTAGAAGCAGAATGCAGGAAAAATTATCACCAAAGAGAAGATTTTGACTTCACCTAAGAATTCGAAAGAAACGCAAGCAGAATAAGAAGAAGAAAAAGCAGAATAGGCCTAGAACACACCTCCCCAGAAGAAATAAGAAACATAATAAAAAGGGCTAAGGCAAAAAAACACCAGGCCCGGATAGCACCACTAACAGGGCAATCAAAAACCTTCCGACTAAACTAATAGTGTATATCACAAATATTATCAACGCAGTACTGAGGCTAAGATACTTTCCAGACAGATGGAAAGAAGCACACGTTATAATGATTGGAAAACCGGGAAAAAAAACGGGAGCTTTCCTCAAAATTACAGACCAATAAGCTTTTACTATCATCCTTAATCAAAATAGCCGAAAGAGTAATTTTAAAAAGACTCCAAGAAGAAACCGAAAGGCTAGGAATACTCCCCGAAGCGCAGTTCGGTTTCAGATCAAGACACTCCTGCGAACTCCAAGTACTAAGACTTACTGGATACATAACAAAAGGCTTCAACGAGAAAATGTACACAGCAGCTGCTTTTCTCGACGTCAGCAAGGCATTTGACAGAGTCTGGCACGAGGGACTAATTCATAAAATGAATGATAATGGGTATAGTGAGGCGATGACATGTCTTCTGGCCTCATACCTGGCCAAGAGGAGGTTCAGAGTTCGGATAGGGGAAACCCTGTCGGGACCCTGGAGGCGGGTGTGCCGCATGGAGCTGTGCTGTCGCCGTATCTACACACCATATATACTGCAGATACCCCCAAAAGCAATAGAACCATCCTAAGTCTATATGCAGACGACACTGCAATAGCCGCATGCAGCAGGAACCTAGACCTGGCCACAAGACTAGTACAAGGAGAACTAAACCGACTACTACGATGGTGCATAAAATGGAAGATCGCACTAAACCCGGAGAAAACACAGGCCGTAATGTTCCGTAAAAGATGTGGAACACCAAATACAGAATTAAGCATGGAAAATAACCAAATAAAATGGGAAAACCAAGCCAAATATCTAGACGTAACGCTAGACAGCAAACTGACATTTACAGATCATGTAACACTAACGGTAAACAAAGCAAAAATGTTAAGGAAACAACTATCCCCATTAATTGGAAGGAAAAGTAAACTGAATATTAAAACGAAACTCAGAGCAGCACATAGTATAATCCTGCCTACTCTACTCTAACATACGCATCAGCAGTCTGGGGAATACGTGCAAAACGAACAGGAAGAAAATACAAATTAGCCAAAATTACATAATTAGAGAAGCCCTAAACGTACCCAAATATGTATCACTGCGGTACATATACCGGGACACAAATCAGAAGAAAATCCTAAGGACTATGGATGAAAAAGCGTATGAAGTATTCAACAGCATAAGAAATCACCCCAATAAATGGCTAAGAAAATTAACGGATTATGACGAAAACATAAGAACGGTACATAGACGGCCAAAACAACAATTATCAGGATACAGGCAAGACCCAGCAGACCCAAATGATGACTGATATAGCTACAGAGAGTCAAGCCCACCGCATCATAGAGGTAGAAAAAAAAACAAAAAAATAATTACACAACAAAAAAAACAATAAACAAAAAAACCCGGACATGCTCTGGGGCCCAATCGATGTTAGAGGATTGGACTCCAGATCGTGCTCACAAAAAAAATCTTAAAAACTAGCAAAACACCCTCTAGGATGTAACAACGTTGCACTTAGTAGTAAAGGATAAGTGAATACTGCCCGTACCTACGCGGCGTATTTTAAACTATGGTACAAGGGGCTCCTCAGGCCACCTTGTACACCCACATAGGCTATAGGCCCTTTAGGCAGGTCAAATGAGAGACCTAGACGCGGCGTAACTCTGAGCATCGAGACCAAGCGCGATAACTATGGGCTCGGTGGCCAGACTCATCGGGTGCCCAGCTGCCGAGGAGAACAAATTTATTTTGCCAATTCGACAGCTGAGTGACCGAGCTCACAACACGGTTCCGCGCGGAGGGACACCAATCTAGGTTGGTGTCCCTCCGCGGGGAAACACACTCTTAGGGACTTCAGTCCAAAACCATGTCAAAACTCCAAGTAAATTCAGTAAAGTAAATAGGGAGAAAAGCTATCAAGGTACCCCTACAGTGGGAATGACTTGCTCTTTTGGAGCGTAACCGGTCTGATTTTCGGACATGTGGGTCCCGTTGACTAGCAGCGGTACACACATGCTCCAAGGGGTTGGGATGATCAGCGAGTGTGAGTGAGTGAGTGACTTCTTTCAAACCACAAAACTGTCAAAACAATTGTTGTAATTTATTGCTCACCATGTCATCACCATGACAACGCGAAATTTAAGGATATTTGATTATATGAAATTGTGTCAAAAACAGTGCGAACAAGTAAATCCCATTTAATAGTTATTTATGATATAAGTGTTAAAAGTACACGTTTAAGGCACGCATGTGAAAGTTTGCAGAATGAGCAATAGCGAATTCTGCAATTCACATGAGTGCCTTAAAAATGTACTTTTTAACACGCATATCATACAATATTTTTTCTACAAACGTAATTACAGGACTATATCTACAAAAACTTTTACTTGAATTTGACTGACATTCCATTTTTATATTTTTTTGACATTACATCAAAATTGTCTATACGGTCAATACGAATTGCAGTGCCTTAAAAATATTTTAAAGCACTGGTGCCTTAAAGTAGCATTTTTAACGCACGCATGGAGTGCTAAAACTTGCCGTTTTACCACGGTTGTAGAAAAAATACATTATTACTTCACGCACATTTTAAATCCTTCACGCACTGCTATCTATAATGCCAGTTTTCATAAGGTAAAAACTTTACATAATATAAGATAGACTAGATAAATAAACATTGCTTTTCGCTTAAATTCAACGTTTAAGCCAGCTCTTTATACTTTTTTAAACGCTTTTATTTAGTTCAATAGTTTGCGTCAAATCTTTAGACGTTAATTTGATTGCCTTTTGTCCAATGCAAATTAATGAAAATTTGCAGATATATGCATTCGCGGGAACAATACACGAATAATCAATATTTTTTTATGTTTATTAATTGTTTAAATAAAAAAAAAACTATTTTAATGGAAAATGCTTAAATTCTTTTGTTTTTTACAATGTAGAAACTTGAAACTTTTACGGATTGTAGCTAATCACTTGAACTATACACAATTTCACTTTTTACGTTAATTGTTTACGTTATGCTTCATAAATAAACAATAAAGTTTCAAATTTTTTGCCGATTCCGACTACTTTTCTAGTTAGTACATATATGTTTTATACATATTTTAAGAAACATGACGATATATTTTAATGTTTGAAAAGTGTAAGACTAAAAAGTAAAAAATAAAAAAAATATGAAAAAAAATTTTTTAAGAAACGCTTTTCTTTAGTTACGAGTGACTAAAATTAAAAATACATATTATAAAAAAAATCAACCAAAAAGCAAAAAATAAAAAAAAAATGAAAATCTAACACATTCGTTAAAGAAAAGCGTGGGGCGAAAACCGTTTATTCGATGAAGACGCGCCACGCTTTTCTTTGACGAATGTGTTAGATTTTTTCAATTTTTTTTATTTTTTGCTTTTTGGTTGATTTTTTTATAATATTTTTAATTTTAGTCACTCGTAACTAAAGAAAAGCGTTTCTTAAAAAGTTTTGTTTCATATTTTTTTATACACTTTTCGCACAATTAATTTCGAGGATTTTAAAAATAAATTTCGCTTTCAAGATAAACATCAATAATTGTATAATATTTTTTTAATGAAAGTTTTCATTGGGTCATTTCATCGGTTGATAATTGGTTTATCGGTTTATAAATTGATAAACAAAACGGAAGTCAAACTAAAATAGTAACCAAGGTGTTATTTTCTATTCAACAAAATGTTTCTGGTTCGCCTGGTGATTTTTGCTTTGGTGTACGTTAACTTTACAAGCGCAGGTAGGATATTATAGCATTTATTGTCTTAATAAATCTTTACGTTAAGATTTATTCCAATTGATATAATAATAATAATAATAATACGTAATAATGATGCGTACGAAAATTTCTGGGAGAAACTACAGCATACCAAGTCACCTAGGGCTCGAAAACACGGAAAGAGTCCCACCAGAGCTCAATCCTTTTGATACCGTAGGTATCTGGGATGAGTCAATTTTCCCCTTAGAGGGAGTGTGAGCCGTATGGCTAAATCTGAAAATAATAATAATAAGCACTACGCGCCTAGTAGGCACATGGCTTGATGTACTATTATTTTCTACTCCCTTTTGTCAGTTGCCTTTCTTTCCCATTTCGTTACGTTAATTCTTCTCATATCTTCTTTAACTCCGTTGCTTCAACTTAACATCGGTGTTCCTCTTCGCCTTTTGCTTGCCGATACACTAAACAGTACCTTCTACTACCAGTAATTCTTGATAGAGCTCAGTAAGCTCGTTATTTATTCTTCATTTCCATTGTCCATTCCAATTTTTCCCACCAAAGATTTTGCGCAATATTTTCCGCTCCCAAACTAATAAAAACTCTTGGTGTTTTTTCATTGTAACCCATGTTTCAGAAACATACGTCACTATCGGCCTTATTGGTTCTTGTACGTTCTTAGTTTTATTCTTCAAGACATATGTTTGCTTCATAACAACCAATTGAGAGTTTATATAACGCGGTTTTCCAATATAGTTATTTTCTGTATTTCTTCTTCACAGTAAGGTTCTCTCATGAATACAGTCTATAAGTACTCAAATCTTTCAACCTTGTTCAAATTTATATATTGTGTTCAGTGGCGTAGCTGACAGGCCCGCAGGGCCCGCAAGACGGGAGCTCCGACGTTAGGTGGGGCCCCTTAATACCTTCAAGATTCATACTTCTACTTTCTTTAAATTAGGGACCAAAACATATTTTCCTAATAAGCTTCAAAATAGGGAATTTGGAAGGAAGTAATGAAGCGGATAATTGAAGTAACTCTTAAACCCGCTTTACACCAACAATAAATTGATGAAGGAATTGACCAACTTCTTCAAGGTCAAATTAGATGTGTACAAAACACAATTTTACATCCAATTTTGCGTGAATAAAAAGAAAATGAAGGAATTTGACGAAATACCACATGTCCTATTATAGCACATGTTTTATTTCTTCAACTTTCTTCATTTTCACGGTAAAATCAGAGAACAGTTTAGATGATCTGTGGTTAAAATTTTATTTCAAATTGGGCTTTGTACCACAAACCATACATTTTATACACGTCAAATTTGGCCTTGAATAAATAGGGCTTTTTATTCACAGTCATTTGTTTCGAGCTTCTGTCATATGCCGTATAATCCGTGTATATTAATATTATACACATATTATACAATATATGACAGAAGCTCGAAATAAATGACAATCGATGAAAAGCCCTATTCGTCAATTTCTTGATCAATTTATTGTTGGTGTAAAGCGGGTATAATAACCCTTCCGGGTGCAATTTAGCGTTTCGTGGACAAGTTGGTAGTTTAGATGAAGGTAAATCCCAAAAACGGAATTTTTTATTGGTGGCTTTTTTACTAGCTCAATCTGATCCTGTTTCAGCTAAATTAATCGATAAAAACAATAACTTAAAAACAAATTACTAGAGTCCCAAATACAAAACGAAGTTATAAATTTGCTGGCTCAAGAAACTGAAAACAAATTAATCAATTTAATTAAAAAAGTTTTTTTATTCAATAATTCTTGATACCACTCAAGCTATTTCAAAACACGATCAGCTTAGTTTTTTCCGTTATGTAAAACTAACCTGCGATGAAAATAATTTATCTTCCAAAGCAGAAGTTGTTGAAAGTTTTTTGGGATTTATTCGCATTTTGGACCAAAGTGCAGGCGGTCTTGTAAATAATTTTTTTTTGTAAATAAAATAAAAAACCTTTCCGTTCACAACTGAAGAGCAAAGGGGTATGCTGGGACAAGCGTTATGAGTGGTGTATATTCAGGCGTACAAAGGCGCATAACTGACATTGAAAAAACAGCTTCCTATGTTCATTGTGCATCCCATATAATTTACTAATCAATCTAAAATACACAACTTTATTAATCTAACATCAAAATTTTTGCAATCTGAAAAGGCAGAGTTAACGGTCGCCCTTCAATTTTTTGAAAAAACTTGTGATAATCTTAGAGAAATGAGAAATTCGTTTTCCGAAACTTTAGCAATAGCAGCAGGAATAGCAGAATAGTGGGGTATTATACCAAAATTTAAACATAAACGGATAAAACGTATAAAAATATTTTACGATAAGATCAGCTGCGACGAAAAAATAACTTATAGCCAAAAAAAGTTTTGAAGTTAATGATTTCAATGTAAATTTGGATATTGCAACAACTTGCTAATATGTTTTTCAGATTAAGAGACATGTATAATGTCTCAGGTTTTCATGTCAATTCCCAAAAAATCTATTAGCATTAACGGATAAAGAATAATTTAAAGAAAGGCCAAATATTGTCCTTTACACATATTTTAGTAATTATACTGCTATTTGGTGTCGTTATGTGTATAATACGGTTCCTACAAAAATTGTCGCGGGTGCCCCCAATCTTCAGCTACGCCATTGATTTGTGTTCCCTTTGCTGTTGTCATTGTTATGTACTGTCCCCGAACGAATTGCTCATTTGTCCATTACATAGACTTCATTTTTGTTCATTTATTTATGTACAATCCTTTGGTTGCTGTCCTCTCTTCGAATTTCGTGACTGTTCCATCAGTTCTATTTTGTTTCTAGCCAAGATTAACCAATCGTCCGCAAATGATAAGCACTGATGTTTTCTGTGGTAGATCAGACCAGATTAATGTTTGCTTCTTGTATAGCTTTTTCTAATATTATGCTAAGCATTATATGATAAGCACTCCTTATTTTGACCTCAAAATTTTCGGTTATACTATTATTTATTTTGACTTTATTCAGTGCCCTTTAGAGAGATAATATTCATTGCAATACGCTTTGGAGAAAGATCCATATCTTGCAATACTGTGAATAGTTCCCTTCTTTGACTCGATCGAAAGCCTGTTTAAAATCAATAAAAGAACCAATTGATATGACGGAGTCAAATTATTTGTTTCAATAACTGTTTTTATTTTTTCTTAGCAGAAGAGTTTTGAATAAGTTTCATATGACAGGAAGTAATGATATCGGTCTGTATGAAGAAACTTCACTTGGAGGTATCTCTAGTTACGGAGTTAATTACTAAGTTAAAAGAGAAACGAAAAAAAAAATAGATCAAAAATCGTTCTTCATTCACATGCAGTTGAGATTATGTACAAAAAACATAGGACAAAATATCAAAAAAAGTAGGTTTGGCAAATTTTCAGCATGTTCTGGTTTGAAAATGACAAACTCGATTCCGCTGTTAGGAATGACAAAAAAATTTATCAGAAACTATTAACATGTTTATATGCTAAAAACATGGAGGAAAATACAAAAAATGGGTTTTTTCGAATTCTGAAGATGTTTAATAGGGCAAATGTAAAATCTAACTTCTCCATTAAAAGAAAGAAAAAAAATTCAAACACGAAAAATAATTATTTAGAAATTTGTCAAAAATTCTCTATATAACCTAAAACTTTTTTAAAAACTTAAATATTTTTCCTGGGTTAAATTTTGATCCAAAAAATCTTAACAAAATCAAAGTGTTTTTGTGCATGAAAATTTATATACACAAATTTTTCAAATTTTTTAAAAGCAAAGAATTACAAAAATTATTGTTTAGAAACATTTTTTGCAATAGGAAACCCCTTGCATTGATGCAAAAATGAAATTGATGCAAACAGATCACTCGGGGGGTTTTTGGGGTCGCTGAACAATAATACACCATCAGAACCGACCCCCAGTGCACTTGGTGCCCAAAAACCTTGTTCACCAGGTGGTGCGGGTGTCGGTTCTAATGGCGTATTCGTATTCAGCGACCCAAAAACCGCCTAGTGATATATTTTCATACATTCAAGGCCTAAAACCTGCGAAACTCTAGAAGATGACGTACCTTACCTGGAGCACCAAGTGCTCCAGGTGTCAGTTCTGATGCCGTATTCGTATTTAGTAACCCCCAAAACACCTCGTATACTCTGTTTACACCAATTTAGTGTCGAAATCCCTCGAAACTCCAGAAGATGACGTGATCCTAGACACCAAGTGCTCTAGGTGTCAGTTCTGCTGGCGAATTCGTTTTCAGCATCCCCCAAAAGCCACCCGAGTAATCTATCTGCATCAATTTAATGCAAAAAATTCTCGAAGATGATTCCAGAAGATGACGTACGTAGAAGTGGCACCGGGCGCCAGGTGCTTCGAAGGTCGGTTCTGGTGGAGTATTCGGGTTAAGTGACTCCAAAAACCTCCAAGTAACCTGTTTGCATCAATTTAGTGCCGATAATCCTCGAGCCTCTAGACTCTAGATGACGTGCCTTAGCAGTAACTCTGGGCACCAGGTGATCCGGAGGTCGGTTTTGATGGCACACTCGTGTTCAGCGCCCCAAAAATCCACAAGGAACAAAATCTGGCCCCTAATATGCTTATTTTAACATGATTATGCACATGCACATGACCTCAAAAACTCCCGAGTAACAAAATGTGTTCCTTAATATGCTTATTTTGCCATGTTTATTCACTTTAGGATGTATTTTATGCACATTAAAATGCAATTATGCATTTCCAACCATTTTTCTATAGTAGACTTTTTTCCTGACATCATACTGAACTCAACACAAAAAGTTTCAAGTCTCTAGGCGCTGTGTTTAAAAATCGATTTATTCCTATGTTTTAAGTGCTAAATGTCCCGGTCAATTACCTGTTTGCACCTGGTTGCCATGCTGTTGAGGCCGAGTGTACAACTGCACCCATGAATTTTCAAATTCGTTACATGCATTGCTATGATTTGGATGGTATTTTATTAAAAAATACCGATTTTTTTTTTCAAAAATTAATAATTATTAATTTAATTAAAACTATTTGCAGCCACTTTTTGATTGTTAACCTGCTATCATTGTATTATGCTATTCTTAGCTTTTCTGTACCGGGATCTTACCGCCTATTCAGACCAAAAAACCGGTGTCCGACACCGGTGTCCAATAACCGGTTTTCAATTGCAGCAAAGCATGAGAAACTAAAATCAGCCATACACTCAAAAGTGACTCGTCTGTAGTCGCTCATTTAAAACAAAGCTTTGCTGGTGTCAGACACCAGTGTCTCAGTCTGAAAGGGTACTTATGGTCTGTTCGCAAATTGTTAAGAGCTCAGTACAAGCACGTACAAGTTTGACCCTCATTAGTGGGCTGAAATACAGAGAGGACAGGTAAAATGATATAATAACGGAATCCAACCTAAAACTGGCAGTTTAAGATGTTTTCGACTAACCCACCTTGTATCTGAAGGAATACAATAGACCTGTAATAGTTAAATCGGATTATGTAGGTATATTTGGGTACAGATGATTGACCAGGGCCGTAGAGTATATAATTTAAACATTTATTTAAACTAAATAAATATATTTTTTAAACGGTAACTACGTAGGTAAATTGTATTTTTGTTTTAATAAAATTTCTATATTTTATTCAAAAATAAACAATTCAAAAATAAAAAGTTACTTGCAATTTGTAAAACATACATTTATTTAATTAATACCTATTTTTAAATTATACAAATTAGTCCAATCATTTGGTAGTTTTACTTGTAAAGTTTTTCGGGAGTTTTGAAAATTGGTAATTTAATGGATTTCGATATGCTTTTTTCGAATTTCAACTTTGCTACCTTGTATCTCCGCCGCCATATTTAAAAAATGGCGCCTAATGACAGTGTTTTGGTAATATCTTCTTTTTGACGCATTTTACGAAAAAACATTTATGTAAAAAATTAAACTAGAAAAAATTTCCTACAATTTACATAATTTGAATTTTTTCATAAAATTAATCGTATTTGGCGTACGAGCGTTGCAAAATATATTTCAATAGACGTTTTGAAAAAAACTCATTTCCACACCACCTAGAGGTAGAGTAAGCGGCGCGTTCTTTTTTATTGTGGTTTCCCCTGTAGGCCTAATCCACATATTATGATGTATTTATAATTTACAAATTTAGGGCAACCTCTTTCGTTTTGCAGTTCCTGATATACCAGAAACGACTTCGTCCTAAACATTGATCGAGATATCGCAGACCGAAATTTAGTAGGACATTTTTTCTAGTTTCATTTTGTACATAAATGATTTTTTCGTAAAATGCGTCGGAAAGGATGTATTCCCAAAAAAACTGTTATTTGGCGCCACATTTTCAATATGGCGGCGCGAGCGGCGGAGATACGACGTAGCAAAGTTGAAATTCAAAAAGAGCATAAAATCCACAAAATAACCAATTTTTAAAACTTCCGGAAAACTTTTCAGGTAACTCGCTTTTTTTTCGACTATATGACTGAACTAAATTACGATTACAAAACTATTCAAATTCAAAATAAACAGGATCATCTTCGGAATCCGAGTCGTCTAGCAGGTTAATAATTATCGGTTGTATCTCTACAGTCGCATCAATTATGTTGTCAAGATACCACATTTTTTGTTCTTCTTCCATTACATGTCTTACTGCATCTCGCCAGTTTTGTTCTGTAATATGTTCTAAAGACTCATATAACAATTCACGCACACCTTGTATTTTATATGATGTATTTTTTCTAGCCACATAACCTTTCATTTGGGCCCAAATTAGTTCAATTGGATTTATTTCACAGTGGTAGGGTGGAAGTCTAAGGACTGTGATGTTTCGCCTTTCCGCCATTTTGTCAACTACATATTTCTTGTACTTAGATTTTTGTTGCCGGGCAATTTTTAAAAGTTCTGCTTTAACCGTTCCATCTTCGTAAGGCAGAGACTAATTCCGCAGCCAGTCAAGGACATCTTGTTTCTTCCACGCAGTCGTTGGAAGTCTTTCTACTAGTCTTGAATGATAAGGCGCATTGTCTAATACTATAATTGAGTTTGGTGGTATATGTTCACTCATCTGCTCAAAGTACTCTTCGAAAACATTAGCTGTCATCTCCTCGTGATAGTCTTTTGTGCTTTTGGATTGAAATTCCAACAAACCATCCCTAAGAAATCCTTTTTCACTGTCAATGTGAAAAATTCTTAATCTACTACCTTTACCAGAGGGTGGGGAAATACCAGTAGACCAACCTTCTATAAACGCTTGCCTGGAGCTTAATATATTTTTATCTGACCAAATTTTTGTTAGAGTATGACCTGCATTTACCCAAGTTTCGTCCTGCTAGTAGATTGGCCTTCCTTCAGCCCGGAATTTTCGTAAGGATCTTAGATAATGTCTTCTCCAACATATTATCCCTTCGTAGTCAATCAAAACTGATTTTCGGTCTGATTTCTCCCACCGGAAATTTAATTCTTTTAAAACTTCCCACAATTTGGTTCGTCCGATATTAGGCAAATCCGGATCGTCTTTAACTTCTTGTAAAATTTTGTTAAGGTTGGGTATTTCTTTTTTGAAAAAAAATCCGTGAATTTTCCTTCGAATAATATTTTTGGCAAATTCATTATTTTCAACAGGCTTTTTTCCCATCTTCAAGTGTTCATTTGTGTTTAGGTTAGCTATACCTTGTTTTTTCTTTCTGATAGGAACCTATATATTGTTGACTCTGCTACGTCCGTCATGTTGGCACAACTCTCGATTATGTTCCGAACAGTGTTTGTGGGATTCTGAAAAACCAGAGCATCGTGAACGTTCAGGACAATAGTCTTCTCTCTTGGTGAATAGACTTACTGACTGTACGCAATAGCACCGGTGTAAAACTTGATGACGTTGATGATGATGAAGCCATCGCAAGCAATAACAAAAACAAGCACGAACGAAACGTAAGTATATGTTTGTAGGAATATGGTAAAAAAGAATGTGTGTGTACTTTGTACGTACGTATTATATAATTTCAACAAAATAAATAATATACTTAACAGGTTAGTTGTATTTTATTTAAGTATTAAACTAACTTTCTTACCTACCACTTTCAAAAATTTTTTATTAAAACAACCAAAAATTAAAAAAAAAATATGAATCATCCGGGACCTCTCGATCTCTGGTCCAATGCTCTACTAACCAAGCTATCGAGCCCCTTGTAAGTAACGAGTAACGTCTCGGATATAATTACACAACACGGTGACAAATAGATCAAGTGAAGTATAAAAATGTTATACCTAGATATTTTATTATCTTACTACCGACGAAGACAAATCCAAAGACACAAAAATTATAATAAATAATACATTTACTAAAAACACTAATATATTCTTTTAATGACTTATTTGCGCTGATATATACATACCTATTTTGAAAGATTAGCAACGAACTACATACTCTTTGTGTGCGCATGCGCCAGGGAATTAAAAAATTTCACTCACGATCGTAAAGAAGTATAACTCCAAAAACACTACTCACGCACTGCACAAAATTCGCAAAAGAAATTAATATTCGATTAAATGGTCAAAAACGTGCTAAACAAAAAAATTGTTTTCGTTCCTAATAACACCCTTTCAATTCAAGTTTCGAATATAAACTAAGAGGCGAGGCCAAAGCTCCAAAGACGGTGTCTCTGTACCTATCTTCAGCTTCGGGTATGAATTCCAGAGGTATTGCATATTATTGTACTTGTACAGAAGTCAAAATTTTAAGTTTCTTTAAGTCACGTCTTAACATTAAATAATGTACGTTGAAGGTTAGTATTGAAATATGCAAAGAGATCTCTAAAGATAATCTTATTTACAAAATTTTTAACGGTTAAATTTTCAAACATTAACCGTGAACGTTTTAATTCTTTTTTGCTAAGTAAATAATTATTAAAAACGTTATTTTATTCAAAATAGAATATTGATAAACATTTTGGAAAGGAAACTAAATGTAAATCTACATTAATTTTAATGAATAAATACCTCAGGAACCTCCGCCTATGATTTTACGACACTTACGGCCGTTTTATGACTTTGACCCTCATTTCGTGCTCTTAAGAAATTGCGAACGGACTGTAGACTATGATATTACATCAAAATGTATTTTTTAAAAAAAATTTTCTGTTTACTTTTTGCAGGTGAATACTGTAAGACACATGCGGATGATCGGAAGATATACCCAAACCCTGCCAACTGTTCACAATTCATAATGTGTCAAGGCGCCACCGATGTTTTCATGGAGTGTCCGGCGGGTTTAATTTTTAATTGCATTACCTTAGAGTGTGACTGGCCAGCCAACGGATCCCTCCCAAATGATTGGTGCGACCCCCCTACCGCGGTTTTCGAAAAAGAACATTACTGCGATTGCTCAAAATACGTTTATTGTATGAATGGGATACCTAGTATACAAAAATGTGCAAAAAACCATAGAATAGATGTATGTAATAGACCACAATGTAAAAAAGTTGTGGTGTAATTAAATGTATTTTTTCAACGAAAGCTTTATTTTTGTTTATAAATTTGCAAAGTCTGTAGGGCAGTCAATGAGGGTATTTGGCTCCGAATTCCATCCTATTACAACGATTTACTTGATATTTTCACAGTACGTAGGGAAGAGCTGAAGAAACAAAGTCTACCCTATACCGATATGTGTTTTATCTTGGGGATGGTTCCCACCCCTTCTCGGGGGTGAAATATTTTTGGTTAAAATAACCACAGAAGTGGCTAGAGAACCTAATTATAAGCAAAAACTGTTCCATAATTTTTTTTTTGAAACCTCAATACTTTTTGAGTTATTCATGGTTGAAAATTGATCATTTTCCATGGAAAAATGACACCTTTTCGGACGGTTTTTTGCGAATACCTTAAAAACTATGCATCTAACGAAAAGAAATTTATAAAATATTTTTATAGCTTATAAAAAAGCAAAGAGATTAGTTACTTCCTAAATCTTCTAGTTATAATATACAAAGAGATTTGATAGGTGAGAAGAGTTTGTTTTTTGGTGCATGCTCAAATTGGTGTATTCAACTTGAAATAACAGAGAAACGGTCGAGTTTAGGTGTATAATGCTACCAATACCTTTTGTAGTGCTTTAAAAGACCTTTAAAACGAGCAGTATTAAATGTCGATTACGTTCAAACTAAGCGAGATATGCTGCAAACAAAATTGATGACAAATGTATTTTAAGAAAAAATGAGAAGTGTATTTAACCCCTCATCCATCAGAATATTAATGCATCGTTTTCCTTCTAAAATACTTTTTACTAAAGTGTTATTTCTATGTTCAAAAAGTTGGACGGGTTTAAAATTAATAGTTTTCGAAAAATAAGATCAAATTCTAGAGCGAATTTTTAAATTTTCCTAACAATCTTTCTTTTTGTCCATGTAACTCGAAAATAAAAAGAGATAAGAAAAAGTATACTGAACAAAAATCAAAAATATATAGTATCTCTTATTATTTTCAAGTTATATGTAGAAAAAGGAAGATTTTTAAGAAAATTTAAAAATGCGCTCTATAATTTGATCTCATTTTTTTACAAAAACCATTCATTTTATAGCCGTCCAACTTTTAAACATAGAAATAACACTACAATAAAAGGTATTGTAGAAGAAAAACGATGCATTTAAATTGTGGTGGATGAGGAGTTAAATATACTTCTCATTTTTTCTTAAAATACATTAGTCATCAATTTTTTTGTAGCATATCTCACTTAGTTTGAATGTAATCGACATTTAATATTGCTCACTTTAAAGGTCTTTTCAAGCACCACAAGTATTGGTAGCATTATACAGCTAAAATCGACCGTGTCTCTGTTATTTCAAGTTAAATATACCGATTTGAGCATGCAGCAAAAAAACAAATTCTTTTCACCTACCATATCTCTCTTTGTATTATAATTTGAAGATTTATGAAGAAACAAATCCCTTTTTGGTTTTTATAAGCTACAAAATTGCTTTCTTTAGTTTTTTTAGTTAGATGTATATTTTGCAAAAAACCGATCGAAAAGGTGTTTCGTTTCAATGAAAATGGCCAATTTTTAACCGCGAATAACTCAAAAAATATTGAGTTTTCAAAAAAAAAATTGTAGAAGAGTTTTTGCTTAGAATTAGGTTCTAAGCAAAATGAACTAAATAATAATATGAAAATTGCGCAAATCCCTAAACAATTTAAATTCACGATTTTAGTAATCAGTTTGTTTCATTATCAAACAATATGTTGTGTCATTTTAACCTGTATCCTATATGGTAGGTATCATATTGGTAGCCCAAGCGGGGATTTTTGCAGTTACTCGACCGCGTCAGATTATCACATGGGGAGAATCCTTGTACCCTGTAAATATACCTCTACCATACTACCATATATTTGATCTTAATACAGGGGTGATCGTTAGCGGGGGGGAGCGAAAAAAATCTATTCTTAGAGAAACTCGAAATCGCCAGATTAAGATAAGGTAAGTTAAGTACATGCAAAACAGTGTATATTTAAAAAATCTGACGATTTGAGCGAGGCGTAAGGAAATGGGTGTCACAAAGTTTCCCAAGAACAAAGCGAATATTTCGCGAAATAAACGACAGATCGAAAAACTAAAAAATATGTCTTTAATATTTTTAAAAAATCTATGCATTTAAATTGTGGTGGCGAATGATACCAAACACGACCCCCACGGAGAGGGGTGGGGGTAAATTAAAAATTTTAAATACGAACCCCGCGATATTTCGCGAAATGAACATCAGATCGAAAAACTGAAAAAAAAAAACAAGTATTTAATATTGTTAAAAAATCTATCGAATGGCACCAAACACGACCCCCCACAGAGGTAAGGTAGGGGGTTACGCAAACCGCGTAAAAATAAGTAACTAGTAGTCGAGACATTTTTTGGAATTATGGATAGATGGCGATATAATCGGAAAAACGATTGTTGGAAATGGACCAAAAAATGGAAAGTCCCCTTCTTCTTTTTAAAGTTCCATCTCCTATCGGAGGTTGGATATCATAATGACTATGGTCACTTTGATGGCTGCTGCTCTAAACAGTTGTAATGAACTACAGTTAAACCATTCTTTAAGGTTCCTCAGCCAGGAGATGCGTCTTCTTCCTATGCTTCTTTTTTTTTATCCTTTCTTGCATAATAATTCTCAGCAACTAATATTTGTCTCCTCTGGTAATGTGACATAAAGATTCCAGTTTTCTTGTTTTTATAGTGTTCATAATTTCTAACTCCTTATTTAAACGTAGTAGCACTTCACCATTGGTAATCCTTTGAACCCACTGAATTTTCAATATTCTTCTGTAACACCACATTTCGATCGCTTCTATTTTTCTTATGTGTTGTCTCTTCAATGTACAAGCATCCATTCCGCATAGTAGTATAGAAAATATGTAGCATCTTAGAGCCCTCAATCTGAGAGGCAACTGAATTTCTTTGTTTGTAAGCAGTGTCTTCTTTTTTAAGTAAGTGTAAGCAGCATCTTATAAATGCTTGCCTTGCAGTTTCAATTCGGACTTTAATTTCTTTGCTTTTTTTGCTAAACAATAATCGCTAATTCTATTTAACAATTCTTGCAGCGATTCCAGGGTGCTATTATAACGGTGTCATCAGCGAATATTATGTTGCTTACTATTCTTCCGTTTATATAGATTCCATCACTTAGTTCCGCTATCGCTTCCTGAAATATAACTTCACTGTACGCGTTAAACATTAGTGGCGACAGAACACAACCCTGTCTTACTCCTCTCTTTATATCAATATTCTCGGAATCTTGTTCTTCTATCTTTATATTGGCCCTTTGATTCCAATACAGATTGATGATAATTCGTAAATCTCGTCTGTCTATATATCTGTTTTTCAATAATTTTATTAGTTTTTCATGTCGGACCCTGTCGAACGCTTTTTCGAAGTCGATGAAACGGGATATCCCACTAAAATGGAAAACTTAACTTAACCTTTTTTGGTTTTAGGACCTCCTCTTCACAACCCAATAAGTCCCCATAACGCTCGAGTGACTGCACATTTAGCATACTTTCCTCTAATATTAATAGGTACTTACCCGTTTACAATGAAAAGACTTTTTATTGTTTAAATATCAGAAAAGTACCGATACGTTTGAACGGTTTGGCCACTAACAAGAGCGGCATTGTACAGATTTCATATCGTTTTCACCATTAAGGCGGTTGGGGGTATGGTTTGAAATATTATTTTTTCTTATTTTAAACAAAAGTGCATAACTTCAAGAATATTCTCTGAAAATTTCAGATTAATTGGAGTAAAATTACCAGAGATAGAGCGTGTTGAATATTCTGCATTTCTGTTGTGTGTTTGAAGTGTGAAATACGAAGTTTTTATGATAAAAGACGAAGTTTTCAATCTAATAGCACATAAAACAACATTAAAATTATTATTCTACATCTCACCAGATTGAAAACAATGAGAACCTTCTCTGGTTACACCTCTGAGGCTTCTAAAATTTGCAAGCCATAATGGATGCTGAGACTAAAGAAGATGAGGCAATTTTACAATTTATAATTCATGTCCCATCTGCTCAGCCCGGTAAAGTTCCAACGAGAATGGTTCCCTTCGTACTCCAATCAAAGTAAACATGTAAATTAAAAATGAATAACCATTTTCAATTTCGTTGCAATACGAAACTACAGCCGCATTATATTCTAGTCCAATCAGAGAGTACAGCAAGCACCTCTACCGGTTTCAAAATTTATTAGTCTCTCATCAGGAGGCACATATGCTGTTCTCTCTCACCCAACCAGGACAAACCCCGGCGTGCAGTCACGGATTGCAACGAACGAAAAGGCAGGGATGCCCTAGCGGCAACTGCTGGCAAAAGACTAAGTTTTTAATGTAATAGCACATAAAGCAACATTAAAAAAAAACTAAAAATATTACTCTACATCCCACCAGATTAAAAACAATGGAAACCTTCTCTGGTTACAGCTCCGAGGCTTCTAAAATTTGCAAGCCATAACGGATGCTGAGACTAAAGAAGATGAGGGAGTTTTACAATTTATAATTCACGTCTCATTTGCTCAGCGCGGTAAAGTTCCAACGAGAATGGTTTCCTTCGTACTCCAATCAGAGTAGACATGTAAATCAAAAATGAATAACCATTTTCAATTTCGTTGCAACACGAAACTACAGCCGCGTTATATTCTAGTCCAATCAAAGAGTGCAGCAAGCACCTCTACCGGTTTTGAAACTTATTAATCTCTCATCAGGAGGCATATATGCTGCTCTCTCTAACCCAACCATGACAATAGGCGTGTAGTCACGGATTGCAACGAACGAAATGGCAGGGATGCGCTAGCGGCAACTGCTAGCAAAATACTAAGTTTTCAATCTAATAGCACATAAAAGAACATTAAAACAAGAAATTTTAGAAGCCTCGGAGGTGTAACCAGAGAAGGTTCCCATTGTTTTCAATGTGGTGGGATGTAGAGTAATATTTTTAATGTTGTTTTATGTGCTATTAGATTAAAAACTTAGTCTTTTGCAGTTGCCATTGTAAATGGTAAAAATGGAAAATGGAATTTCGCAAATGCAGTGTTAAAAATTGTGAATCTAAGTTCTATTCGTTTCCAACTTCTAAGCACAAATTAATACAAAGAGAAAATTGAATTTCCATCATAATAACGCAGAAGTACCTAAGTAACTTTATGTACCTTATGCACTTTAGTCTAAAATGAATCCTAGTTAAAGTGTACTCTAGGTTGTCATTATGAAATCGGGCATTAATGTTGCTCCACAATATTGACTGCTATGCAATTATTAAAGTGAATTTAATTAATTGTATTTTCAGTAGTAATTGCACAAGAGCTCTGAAATTATTGAATTTTTCCCGAGTGACACTTTGACAGTTTTAATTTCACTAGCCGAAGGCGAGTCACGAGAGCAAAAATTCTATATTAATTTCAGAGGTAGAGTGCAATTTGTTGCGATTATTTCATGAATAAAACTGTTCAAAACCAAAATTTTATTGTAATTTATTTATGTAAGTACCATTAAACACACAGTTTTTATAAATATTTGACGATTGAAAGTCATCACTTTTATAATTTTTAAAACATTAATTGTCATTAATGTCACTGAATGTATTTTTTCGTAGCAACGAAGGGCATCTGACGTAATATACTTAACGACGGGAGATTATCAAAAATTATAGATTTAATTCAGATTTCTGTAGCTTTCTATTGGTCAGAATCTCCTATGATTGAAATAATCCTTGTAATACTGCATTTTAATAATTTTTATTTACTACATACAATGTTTACCTTATAATAACATAACCTCAATATTGCTTTTTCTTCTAATTCTTTTTTTGGGCTATGGCCTTGATAATTATCCAGTAACCAGAACTACTATAATTGGTGAACATAATTAAAAATGCTATACCCCATTCCACGAATATACGACCCTCTTGGATTATCTCGACAACGAATATTTTACTGTGCAAAATATGAAGAACGAAAGTAAATTGCAAATTATATTGTTGTTTATTTGAGTAATTATTATAGCAAAATACTTTCGTACTTCTTATGTTGGACACTAAAATATTCGTTGTCGCGTTAATCCAAAACAGTCGGATATTCGTAGAATACACCATAAACATGTTGCTGATTTATGACACTAGGTGTCGCTCTTCCGAACTTGCACGGTCATAATACAGTGATGAGAGCGCTAATAATCGGCAAAATAACGCAAAAGATGGGAAACATAATACATTGTGAAGTAAAAGGAGATGAAACTATTAGACGTGGAAATTATCGATATAGACGTATAAATTTTCCACCTTTAGACGTATCGGAGGAGTATGATAACTGTCACTGTGACAGGAGATTTTTATAAAATTCCTGTCACAGACGTCTAAACGGGCGTGCATAATTTGGACGCTAAATTTAAAAGACCCAAAGGAGGAAGACCCAACCCTTCGGTCCTAACTTTACTTTCTGGCAGCGTCCAAAACACGGGTACTTTTAAGACCCTCAGGTACTTTAGCGTCGAAAACATGCCCGCCCGTCTAAACTGTGTAATTGGTGGGAAACTATGTAATCTAATGCCAATTTTTATTAATTAGGTTGAAAAACTTTTACTTTTATTTAGCAGATGTCGCTAGGCACCTACTCCATAACGTCAGTTGCAGTGCGAGTACTAGCTCTCGGAGATCGTCACTTGGGGTAGAGATAGCAAACCTATGCTTTTCTGATGATGCCTCTAATATTTTTTTTATATATATAACTCCGTGACCCGTCAAAATAGCCCGGTCAAAACAGCCCCGTCAAAAAAGCCCCGTCAAAATAGCCCGAACACAAAATAGCCTAGACAAAATAGCCCGCAAACAAAATAGCCCCGACAAAATAGATCGCACACAAAATAGCCCCGGTCAAAACAGCCCCGGCTAAAATAGCCCCGGCTAAAACAGCCTCTTATAAACAATTACATAATTATTTATACAAGGTGTCCAAAAACTTTTTTTAATTTCAATTATTTGACAAAAAGGAAGAATGTATTTAATTTATTTAATTTAAAATGCATTTTACTGTTGCCCGAAAACAGAAAAAAATGTTTATATCATAAATAAACATTGATTTTCAGGGGGATTTTCAAAGCAGGGAGCTTTTTTGTCGGGGCTATTTTGTCGGGGCTATTTTGTCGGCGGGCTATTATTCCGCGGCTATTTTGTCTGCAGGCTATTTTGTCGGAGCTATTTTGTGTGCAGGATATTATGTCGGGGCTATTTTGTCGGAGCTTTTTTGACGGGGCTATTTTGACGGGGTACCATATAACTTCTAATGGATTCTGCAATCTGCCGGAACGGCAATAAGAGTTTGCTTTGACAAATGTGAGATTGACATGTAGAGTATCACTCCAGTGAGTGATCTCCTTTAAAGAACTAGCTAAATTTAAATTTAGTGTTTTTTTGACAATGACAGTACTAGGTGTCTATATGTCCTTAAAAGCTAAAACTTATCTGAGTCCTGTAGACAGGTCGGCAGGCAGCAGGCGTCCAAGTCTACGCACTTCGTTGACATCGGGCACGTACGTTAGGATGCACTCACACTCTTTCACTGTAACGAACACTGAACTGGTAGATCACTTCCTTGATGGATTCCAACTTGACGTCGTGTAGAATGACCCTGTTGGGGATGTAGAAAGGTGCATCGACGATGGTTCGCAACACTTTGTTTTGGAATCTTTGAAGGATGTCAATGTTGGAATTACTGGCGGTTCCCCAAAGTTGTATACCATATGTCCACACAGGTTTGAGAATGGCCTTATACAACAGTATTTTGTTGTCCAATGATAATTTAGATTTGCGTCCAATCAGCCAATACATTTTGCTAAATTTAAGGCCTAGCTGTTTTCTTTTGGTGAATATATGTTTCTTCCAAGTCATCCGTCGGTCCAAATGCATGCCAAGATATTTAGCATCGTCAGCTTGTGGGAGGTAGCAGTCGTTGATTTTAACTGGTGGACATGTTTCTCTGCGTAAAGTGAATGTCACTTGTGTAGATTTCGTTTCATTAACTCTGATACGCCATCTTTTTAGCCACTTTTGGATTTTATCAAGGATTGCCAAGACCGCCGTGTCATCAGCGAATGTTGCTAGAGTGGTGGTTCTTGTTCTTGGCAGATCAGCTGTATAAAGGAGAAACAATATAGGTCCCAAGACGCTGCCTTGAGGAATGTCAGATTGGATGTAATGCAGTAAGTTCAGTCCCTTGTTTCACGAAGAAATGTCTGTCTGAAAGGTAGGATTTTAGTAGTAGATAGTGGGGATAGGGTAAGAGTTCTTTCAATTTAAATTTTAAGCCGATATGCCACACTTTGTCAAATGCCTGTGATATATCCAAGAAGGCTGCTGAGCAATATCTATTACCGTTCAGATCCCTGTAGATTTGGTTAGCTAATCTGTGCACCTGCTCAATTGTTCCGTGCTTTTTTCGAAATCCAAACTGATGATCTGGAATCAATTTTTTTAAATTTATTATTATTTCGAGCCTAATGGCGTAGAGCTTTTCGAAAACTTTGGATAACATTGGGAGCAGGCTTATTGGCCTTTATGAGGAGACGACTTCTGGTTTTTTCCGGGCTTAGGGATCATTATGATTTGTGCAACCTTCCAGGTGCAGGGGAAGTAACTCGTCCGTAGCATTACGTTGAATATGAAGGTTATAAGTTTGTAACATTTTTCAGGTAGCTCTTGTAGGATTTTTCCAGAAATTAGATCGAATCCAGGTGCCTTTTTTATGTTGATTTCATGCTTTACAATGTGTTTGACTTCTTTTACAGTAAATTTATGCAATGGCAAGTCCATTTGGAATGGGGCATCTAGGTAGTCCATTATTTCTTTTTCTTCTGCTGTGGATACCTCGGAAGGAAATGGTTTAAATACATTTTTTAGGTGGTCCGCGAAGACTTCAGCTTTTTCTTTATTGCTTCTGGCCCATGTATTGTTGAAGTTTTTGATTGGTGGATTTGGAAGTTGTTGTGTTTTGAGTTTTCTTGTTGCTTTCCATAATGAATATTCCGTTGCTTCTCAAGGTGTAAGACTTTCTAGATAGTCTTGAATGCCTTGGTTTAGCTCTTCTTGAATTAGTTGTTTCAATTCTTTGGTTACTTTATTAAATTTCTTCTTGTTTTCACCAGTCCTTGCCTGTTGCCATTGTTTCCGTAATTGTCTTTTGACAGCAATATTTTCTTTAATTGTAGGGAATGTTTCACTTTTGCCTAGAGGTGTTTCATAGTTTGTAGTGGCTAACCAAGATGCTTCTTGTATATTCTTTGTTAGGTTTTCGACTGCTGTTTCGATGTCTAGTACAGTTTTTAACGGTAAGTCTAGGGAAATTAAATTATCTAGTTTGTCCCGGAATATGTTCCAGTTCGTCCTACTGTTGTACAGAGAAGGTTGTTTTTCTTTATTTGTAATCTGAGAATTAATCTTTATTATTACTAAAGAGTGATCGGATGATAAATCAAAACAAGATTCTGCTTTACATTTCTTAGTATCAATACCTTTCGTGATACAAAAGTCTATGGCGTATATTTACAAAAGTCTAAAATTTTATTACTATCTGACGGCCAATATGTTGGATCGCCTGTAGATATTTGTTGTAGATTGTTAGCCTTCATTGTTTTGACTAATTCTCTTCCTTTTGTAGTTGTAATTCGTGAGCCCCAAGTGACATGTTTAGCGTTATAGTCACCTCCTGCAAAGAACCTGGTTCCAAGTGTACTGAAAAAACCTTCAAACTGTATCTGTTTGTTATTATGTTTGGGTGGGCAGTATATGGCAGACATTGTTATATGACCGTGCTCATCACGAGCCGTTAAATACCGCTATGAATTCCACGATTTTATTGGTTAGAACTACCCACGTGATATCTGTGTTCGTATTGGTCAGAGTGACAATTGGTGACAATCAGCTGTTAGACATCATTATAATGTGATGGAATTTTTATTTTGATGTAAATAAATATTTATTACTGATAATTTGTATAAGCAAAATTATTGTACTGCACTGCACCTACAGTAACTCACAGCCTCAATTCTGAAATGATACAGTCGCTACTCAATAAAACTGTAGCTTGTGTCAGTGACTCAATATTAGAAAAAAATTACATACTGAAAGTAAGTTACTAACTATAAGTCCTCTAAAATAGCATAAGCTATGTTTTGGGTTTCAGATATACCATACTTCAATAACAATAATCCTTTAATTATTTTAACTATTTATAATGGGAAATAAGCCACAATATTATTAAAAAATGATTTTTATTAACGTTTCGACGCCCAAATCGGGTGCCGCTGTCAAAATACAAAATACTATTAATATAAACAAAAATGTTGTTGCTTAGTAAAAAAATTCTTCTAATAATTTATTTAATTTGACTCATTTATATCGGCAATTCAGATACATATGATATAGGTCTGTATCCCGCGTATGAAAAAAAGTTGACTAATAGCAAGCTAAAAATTTGTTAATAGCCCAAGGGTGTCCAGAATTAAAAGCTTCAGAACAACTTTAATTATTTTGTGTATGATTTTGATATCAGCTAAAATTAATAAAGAAAACAGAACTCCTTGTTGCTTATTTCTTTGGCCGATAGATTTATTTCTTGAAGTTCAGCTATGTCGATTATTATTTTGTAATATCTGTCTAATTGTTTCAGGGTTACATCTTTTTCCAAACTGTCTTTCCACCTCATCTCTCAATTTTGGTGCACTTTTTTGGGATTATTTGCTATTTCTCTGACAATACATCTTATTGTTCGTCCGCTATAACTTTTCCCATGCGTCACGATTCATTTTCAAGCAAAATAAGTCAAAACATTAAGGTGAAACGAATGTTGATGTGTATATTTATACATTTTGTATACTGTATACTATATACTACACACATCGGCATACGTTCCACTTTATGTTTTGGCTTAATTTGTTTGAAAATGAATTGTGACACATGGGAAAAGTTGTAGCAGACGAACTATAGCTATTAGGACTTTGGAGACGGCTGCTCTGAAAAGTTCGTTTGATGTACATCCGTACAGCTTATAGCATCTCCCTATGCTTCATTTTCCTTGAATCTTTCCCTGCATAATGAGTTGGAGCAAATTGTGTTGGCCCATACATGGCAACATTTTTCATACGAATTTCTAGTTACATACAACCTATCTTTTCATGTCGTAAGGCCAAACCCAGTTATACCAGGAAATTGTCTCAGGCCATAGCATTATTCTCTACATATAAAAACTTAAGAAAGTGTGTCCTTTTAGGTGACACAACAGATCGAACACAACAAGCCATGTGTATCTTTTTCGGTACACAGTGTTGAGGACAGTGTGTATCTAAAAGAATACACTGGCGCTGGGAGTGTTAATTATTGCATATCTGAAACCCAAAACATAGCTTATGCTATTTTAGAAGACTCATACTAACTTACCTACTTTCAGTATGTAAGTTTTTTCTAATAAATATTGAGCCACTGACACAAGCTAGCTTTATTGAGTAGCGACTGCATCATTTAATCTGTGAGCCCCTGTATATGTTTATCAATCGTGGCCTAGCTACACATTAAAATTGTTTCGTTGATCATTCCCTGCTTTGCTTTCTTCAGCGTTCACACTGATTTTTGTACAGCAGCTTTTGTAGCCAATAGTTACTCTTGTTTGTTTTCTAGATTTTTCCTAATCAGGACTTGATTTCTTTTTGGTTAGTTACTGTCTCCCTTCTCCAATAGAGAGAGAGTTTGGGGCTTATTATTCGTTAAAGTGTTGGAATGCTTGTGGGTTTTGATATATGTACTGTTGTGATCTTGATTATTGATATGAGATAATATTTTTATATGTCTTTTAATTTAATCAATGCATTAATAATAATCTAATTAATTTACCAGATCACATATCAATATGTTTTCAATCTCAGGGCTTTTTATAAAATTAATTACTTACATACGTGGCTTCTAAGTATTTCTTAATGGTTCCTAATCGGGATAGGAAAGAAAAGAGTAAAATAATAACACATATGGGTTACAATTGTAATCAAAATATTGTTTATTTTATTTAAATGGCAATCACTGCTTAATATTTGCTATATCTTATTTTTCTTAAACATAACATTTACACATGGGAATCTTATTTTCTTTTGATTTCCAATTGAAAGTTTTTATTAACATTTAACTATTATGATTTATTAGCAACAATTCTATTTAAGTTTGATGAAGCTTTTCTGATATTATTGATTATGTTTCTTCAATTTTAAATGTGGTATTTACTACGAAAAACCCATACATTCATGTCCAAACAAATGAGACTGACCTTTTTCTGGTGCACTGAGAATGTCTTCACACAAGACCCGTTTCCTGCTATCCTTGGCTGCAATCCAAACCTCGTCCTGGCTTCCAGTAATGTTCTCCTCTGAAACTAGCTCGTATAGCTCTCGTTTCCTGCTTCTGTCGTGATGCTGTGTTCTACCTTTTTCGAAACTGCAATCAGCTACCGGGAACTCTTGGCTCAAGGAGGTTCTTTTACTCTCAACCTGGCCTACCTCTCGTTCTACGATAGATACTTCACACTCACGGAACTACACAGGCTTTCTCACTCTCCGTACACTACCGTCTACTACTCGACTTCACTTCTCGACAGCTCAAAACATTCTGATCTCTATTTGTCATTCATTCCCCTACTTTCTAAATATCCCTTCCAGATTCACAAACCAAAATTCCACCACCAACTCTCATTCGCAGTATTCCTCAAAACCAATTTTTAAACTTTCTAAATATGCTTAATGGATTTCAAAGAAAATAGTTAATTCCCATTCTAAAATTACTTTCTACTATATACAAATTTTAATGACCTTTTAACGATTTCACTTGAGTCTTATTTAATCACTTCTTAAAATTAAATATAACAATTTGTTGTATACAGGTTGTTCTAAATTTATATGCCCGTGGTTGAGAAAATTGAAAATATTTTATATTAAATTGAATTCTGTTTATAATTATCAAATTTTAATTTTCATATCACATAGAAATATAACAAATCCCCGCCTTGTATTCGATAAAATTTATCTGCATTTTTAAATAAATTTTCTCGAGGCAAAACCAACTCCCTGTATATTTCCTTACTTTAATCTACCTCTTATACCCCTTCTTCTTGTATTACTCTAATTAGTCCCACCTGTAGAGTAATTGTTTCCTTATTTTCAGTGTCCTCATCCTGTGTTAGAGTGTCGGCTATTATGTTGTCTTTCCCTTTTTCCCATATCAATCTTCTGTCTTTTTCCTCAGATTTTTCACATACTTTTACCGTGCATTCTGCATCCTCGTTTTCATATGCCTCCTCTTCAAATGCAACTGTTTCGATTATATCTTTTTCGCTTTCATTTGTTAGCTTTATTTCTCCTTCTCCTGAGCTCATCTCTTCTTTTGAGGAATCCCAGTTTTCTTTTGCTTTTGATACTCTCAATTTTTCTTCTTCTGGGCTCAACTCTTCTTTTGAGGAGCCACAGGTTTAATTTTCTTTTGTCTTTTTCTGACTTTTTCTCCCTTTTCTTCTTTGTCCTTGCTTCGTTGCCAAATTCATTTCCACTGTTTGGTCTTTACCTGATTCGTCCGTATTTTGTTTCTCCTGTTCCTTGTCCTGTTCTTCTTCTTTTTCTTCTGTTAGATTCATCGTATTATTTTTAAAATCTATCACTACATGTTTTTCTGCCAATTCGTCAACTCCTACTATCATGTCATGTGACATGTTTGGCATTATTACACATTGTAGTGCATACATCTTCTTACCCAGTCGTACCATTACTCGTATGCCTTCATTTATAGTTGCCAATGTCCGTTTGTTTGCGCCCACTAAATTTACCCTAGGTATTTTGTAAATTAAATTTGTTAAGTTAACTTCTTCTATTAGTTTTCTGTTGACCAATGTTATTTCAGATCCAGTGTCTATCATAATTTTAATTGGTCTCTCGTTGATAAATCCATCCACAAATTTTAAATTAACTCCATTTTTCTTTTCGTTGTTCCTTGCCAATTTAATAAACTCCTTGGGGTTACAAAAGATTCCTGTTTGATTTTTGGTTTTTAGTGAGCGCCGTCGTGAAAAAACGCCGGTTGCTCATCGTAGTTTATATTTTCGTCATAATGTCTCTCTCCGTCATATTCATCTGTCTGGGTATTATTTACTTCTCTTCTATTTTCTCTTGGTCTGTCGGATCTGTTTCGGTTTTCTCGATATCCCTGTTCATTTTGTCTACCATTATTTCTGTTTTCTTGATTTGAGCGTGTGGTGTTTCTATTCTGGTATTCTCGATTTCTGTTCTCATTCCATTGCCTATTTCTTTGTTCATAATTTCCTCTTCCGTTGTCTCTATTTTCGTTTTCCCTTCTGGGATTAAAATCTCGTCTTGTATAGTCCCTCCTATTTTGATTTCTATCTCTGTAATCCTGTGTTTCTCGGGGCCTGTAATCTTCTCGCGACCTTCTTGATTTTCTTTCCCTTAAACGTGATTCTCTTATTTGTAGGAATTGGCATAAACTATCTATGTCTTTGTAGTTTTGCAATGTGATATGGTCTTCCAGCGTTTCTTCGAAATGTCTTGCAATCAGTTCGACTAATTGTTCCGATGAGTAATTATATTGTAAATGTTTTGCGTTATAGTAAATTTGTAATGCATATGTCCTTTCTGATATACCCATCCTATCATTGTATTTCCCATTTTGCAATTCCTTGTTAATTTCCAATTGTTGGACTTTTCCCCAGAAATAATTCAAAAATTTTTGTTCAAATTGTTGCCAACTGTCAAATTCTTCTTCTTTGCAATCGAACCATAGGCTTGCTTCATATTTTAGATGGTTTCTGATAGTTTCTTTTGCTGTTTCGAAATTTCCGATGTGTTGTATTTTCTTTTTCAGGCTATTTATGAACGGCACTGGGTGTAATCTTCTTACATCCCCGCCAAACCTTATCTTCACGTCATCTGTGCTATGTATAACCATTTCTCTTCTTTCTCCTACATTTTGTTGAATATTGATTTCCGCAATCTTTCTTTCCATTTCTTCTCTGATTGCTTGAATAGCGTTTTCAAACTTGTTTTCCAAATTTTCTATTTCCTTTTTCTGGCCATTCGTTAACTCCTTTATTTTATCTTGAATTTTCATTTCTTGTTCTTTCATCTCGTTTTTCATTGTTGTTAAACATCCTTTTACTTCCTTTTCTATGCGTTCCTCCATTTTCTTGTTGTTCTCTTCTATTGCTTGTTTCATTTTTTGTTGTGTTTCATCCATTTTTTTATCCAATTTTTGTTGTGTTTCATCCATTTTTTGTTGTGTTTCATCCATTTTCTGTTGTGTTTCATCCATTTTTTGATCCAATTTTTGTTGTGTTTCATCCATTTTTCGTTGTGTTTCCTCCATTTTTTGATCCATTTTTTGTTGTGATTCATCCATTTTTTGATCCACTTTATCCATTTTCTTTGATGTTTCTTCCTGATTTTTATCCATTTTTTGTTCTATTCTTTGTGACTGGAGTTGCATCATTTGTAATAATTTATCTATTCCTGATAATTCTTGCTGTTCTGATGCCATGATTGTCGTGTCTAAAATATCTTCTTGGTCTGAATTATTCTCTTGATTTGAATGTTCTTTTTGTTTTTTGTTGTCTTTGCTTTGGCTTCTTGTCACAGACATTTGTTTTCAAGAAGTACTGTCCCCGCCAAATATGAAATTTTACTAGTATGTTACCAAGACGACTTTTTCTCACCCAAATATTATAAATTGTCAATAAATATATCAAATGTAAATATCGTAAAAATAAAATATTAAATCAGTTATGTAAAATTTGTACCTAAAGAGATCTAAAATTTTATGTTATCAAATGTAAGTATCTCACTTTTTACCACAGGCATATAAATTTTCAAATACCGGCTTTACTCTTTCTATCCTTCAAATTTGCCACTAGAAATACTTAACAATGCTTTCCACGTTGGACGACAGTTGTTGTGATCTTGATTATTGATATGAGATAATATTTTTATATGTCATTTAATTTAATCAATGCATTAATAATAATCTAATTAATTTACCAGATCACATATCAATGTGTTTTCAATCTCAGGGCTTTTTATAAAATTAATTACTTACATACGTGGCTTCTAAGTATTTCTTAATGGTTCCTAATCGGGATAGGAAAGAAAAGAGTAAAATAATAACACATATGGGTTACAATTGTAATCAAAATATTGTTTATTTTATTTAAATGGCAATCACTGCTTAATATTTGCTATATCTTATTTTTCTTAAACATAACATTTACACATGGGAATCTTATTTTCTTTTGATTTCCAATTGAAAGTTTTTATTAACATTTAACTATTATGATTTATTAGCAACAATTCTATTTAAGTTTGATGAAGCTTTTCTGATATTATTGATTATGTTTCTTCAATTTTAAATGTGGTATTTACTACGAAAAACCCATACATTCATGTCCAAACAAATGAGACTGACCTTTTTCTGGTGCACTGAGAATGTCTTCACACAAGACCCGTTTCCTGCTATCCTTGGCTGCAATCCAAACCTCGTCCTGGCTTCCAGTAATGTTCTCCTCTGAAACTAGCTCGTATAGCTCTCGTTTCCTGCTTCTGTCGTGATGCTGTGTTCTACCTTTTTCGAAACTGCAATCAGCTACCGGGAACTCTTGGCTCAAGGAGGTTCTTTTACTCTCAACCTGGCCTACCTCTCGTTCTACGATAGATACTTCACACTCACGGAACTACACAGGCTTTCTCACTCTCCGTACACTACCGTCTACTACTCGACTTCACTTCTCGACAGCTCAAAACATTCTGATCTCTATTTGTCATTCATTCCCCTACTTTCTAAATATCCCTTCCAGATTCACAAACCAAAATTCCACCACCAACTCTCATTCGCAGTATTCCTCAAAACCAATTTTTAAACTTTCTAAATATGCTTAATGGATTTCAAAGAAAATAGTTAATTCCCATTCTAAAATTACTTTCTACTATATACAAATTTTAATGACCTTTTAACGATTTCACTTGAGTCTTATTTAATCACTTCTTAAAATTAAATATAACAATTTGTTGTATACAGGTTGTTCTAAATTTATATGCCCGTGGTTGAGAAAATTGAAAATATTTTATATTAAATTGAATTCTGTTTATAATTATCAAATTTTAATTTTCATATCACATAGAAATATAACAGTACATACTCCCACAACTCTCAATACAAAATTTGATCAAACTAAACTGATAGTGTGACCACTAGATTTTTATAATTTGAACAAACTGCAGTTGTGGCGTCACTTCCTGAGTTTGCTCAAACTGTGATCAAATTATTTGATAGTGAAACCACGACTTTAAGGATTTAAGTAACATCAATTTAATTTGCAATAAAAAAGATCATGAAGATTTGACGATGCTTGTAAATAGGGCTTTTCATCGATTGTCATTTGTTTCGAGCTTCTGTCATATGTTGTATAATCTGTGTATAATATTAATATACACGGATTATACGGCATATGACTGAAGCTCGAAACAAATGACTGTGAATGAAAAGCCCTATACATACACCCGATTTAGATAATTTAAGTGACAGAAATTTTTAGATTGTCTCGTCAAATATACCTACATGCAACAAAAAATTGAATCAAAATTTGCATAAAAAAAATTGAAGTGTTTTAAAAGTTTCAATATGTAAAAACATTGAACCGCAGAAACGGATTTTCTCCACAAAAAAACAAAAATCGTAGCAACATATTAATAAGTGATACATACGTTTAAAAATCAAAATGTAAATGAAATATGAAATTTCAGACATTTTAAAAGGACACAAGACACAACATGCTCTATATTTCACAAAATGCGGAAGAAAATCATAATTATATAATATAACATATAATTTCCCCTAAATTACTTTTCCCCATATCCAGTATATTTACTTTTATGTAAATTATCTGTTTTTAATTTTCATGCATTTATAATTTAATTTATAAGATCTATTCTAGTGCTGCTGTGTTTGTATTGAACAACTGAAATAAATTAAAATAATATTATTAGTATACAATAAAAATTGTTTATATTTTTTATGAGATAAAAGAAATATTTTATGAGACTAGGTACAGTCTAGAAAGCAGACTAGTAGAAACGAATAAATAGTGTTTTTTTAATCAATACTGTTTTTCAATATTGATTTTCTACCACACTTTTATTTCTATCACAAAAATTGTCAATTGAAAGATAAACAAGAAATATTTATCCGTTATCCTCGGTCAGCAGACTTGTTTTCTTGAAACGACACTTTGCATACAATATTGGTATGTATTTAAATATCCCGCTCTGTCATTCTTAATCATTTGACCAATACGAACACAGATATCACGTGGGTAGTTCTAACCAATAAAATCTTGGAATTCATAGCGGTTATTAACGCTTCGTGTGCTCATCCTCGATTGTAACACTAGTAGCTTGTAGGTAATTTTTGTCGAATTTCTCTCTTTCGTAATGTTTGATGTTTTCCTTTATGATTATAGCAGTACCTCCATAAGATTTGTTATCTGGATGTTTTGTGAAGTATAATTTGTATTTCGGAATACAAAGATAATTTTTATCTGTAAAATGTGATTCAGAAATCATCATTATGTCGATATCTTGCTCAACGAGGAAGGTTTTTATTTCTAACGCGTGTTGTTGTAGGTCACTAGCATTCCAGATAGCTATTTTATATTTGAGTTGTACTGTCATTAAGCTAATTTACTAACGACTGCGGTAAGTAAATTTAACATTGTCCCCATTTGCTCCATTAGTTTGGTTAACATCTCCTCTAGTTTAGCCATGCTGTTGACAGACTGGATATTTTCTGGTATTTTTTGACTGGTTTGTACTTGGTTATTTGTTACTTGGGCATATGTCATTCCAGGTTGTATATATCTGTTAGCTGTTTGTTGATTTTGTGGTAAGGTGTTGCTTTTCTCTCGTAATGCAGGATACAATTGTTGCTGTAATTGTTTGTGTACGTTGCAGCCTCTGTAATTCGCAGGGTGATTCCCTCCGCAGTTGGCGCATTTTACATGTTCATCTCTTGTTTTGCGAGAACAATCTTTTGTTTCATGTTGTCCTGCACATTTGACACATTTGAAAATCTTCCTGCAGTAAGCTTTGGTGTGACCAAAAGCTTGGCATCTAATACATTGAGGTATTATTCTCTTGGTGTATGGAGGTTCGCATTTAACGATATTGTTTCCGAGGTTCGTAATATTATATACTTCCTTGTTATTTTCATTGGGCTTAATATCAATGTAGAACATAGGCAAGGCTATTTTTGTAATTCTATGTTTTATATTGTGGATATTTGTTGCCTCATGGCCAAGTTTTTGCAATGACTGTTTTATAGTTTCAGTATTTGTTTCGTGATGAAGTCCTCTCATCACAAATCTGAAGGTTTTCTCATTTTTTGGTCTGAAGGTATGATATTGGGTGTTTTTTTTATCCAGTTCGCTGATTAGTGTATTGAAATGTTCTGCCTCAAAAACCTGAACTTTGGTGGTTTCGTGGCCAATGGTTTTAACTGTGTAGTTTTTACTTACAGTTTGAATCAACTCGTGTAACCGATCTATAGCTTCTACATTGTAAATTGTTATAGGTGGAGGTTTCGGTTTGTCATTTGGCTTATTAGCTTCGTTGTTTTCACCGGACGCTTCTCCCTCTTCTGACAGCTCGCTGAATCGGTTGTTGGTTTCGATTGGTTTCTGCAGCCAGTAGTCGTTGATTTTTGTTTGTTTTTTGGCATTTATTAGTTCTGGGCTTCTGAGACTTCGTTTTTTACTATTTTGTACGGTTTGCCATTCAGGAGTGTTTTGTACTGGCTATTGTGTGGATGTTGAAGGTAGGAATGTTGAGGTATTACAATGAAGTTGTGGAGTAATATTTGGATAGGTAGGTGCGACATTCGTTAACTGTTGAACTTGTATTGGGTGTTGTTCGTTAATAATCTGAGGTTGCTGACACTGTAATAATTGAGGCATATAAATACCTGATTGTAGCATTCCATGCTGACTAGCGGTTGTGATGAACTGTGAAGGTTGCATAATTGGTGTGGTAGAAGAGTCCATTTTTAACTTTGTTTGATGTTCACTTAATTTTAAATTTAATTTTTAATATTTTAAAATTTTTACACATTTTTACTAAATTTTTACTAAATCTTAGTCGATGTTCAATCTCAGTCGATGCCTCTAATATGAGGCGAAAATCGTCGATTTAGAGTGCTGGTTTGCGCTCTCTGAACTAAGTGAAGATTAAGACTGTTTTGCCTTCTCATTCGCATTGCAACTGAATAAAAATGGTATACATTTTTATGTTTCTAATGTTTTTCTTCTTGTAGTGCCTCTTCGTTACATACGTTGACTAACATTGTGGCTATTCTAACTTTATTGACCTGCTCTAAAAAGTTCTGTAGGTCCAGACCGTCGTGCTGGAGATTTTACTCTTGATCTTTTGCCCGCTACATTGTTTTCAACTATCATTTGTTCCATGTTTTCTCATCTTCTAGTTTTTATTCTTCTTCTAGTAATGAATGTCGGCTATAACCTGTAGAATTATTGAGACAATCTTTATTTAGCACTTTATTACAATTCTATTTCCAAGCGACAATCCATATTATTAACCTAACTTCTACCACCATCTTGACATCCTGTCGTTCTCCCCAAAGAGGTTCTGTCTCAAGTACCGACTACGTTTCTGAAGGAAACGTATAAGTGGTTGCATACTGAGCTGACTCTACATTCTCCTCTTTTTAAATGAGGTAAGCCACAGAGCTCTCTATGAGAATTCCAGGACCCCAGCAAATATAGAATGAATACATAACATAACATAATATACATAACTTAACAACTATAGTCGGACAAGTAAATTGGCTTTTTAATGTTCCTTTTAGGCCTCAATAACAGATCAGGTTCCTGTACAGGTAAGTGTTCACTTTGGACATCACTTTTATTTGGTGAAGCATCGACTCCACAACTCTGACTCCCATGTATAGTCTCTAAAGTATCAGAGGAATTATTTATATTCTCATTCTCCTTTTCTTTGTGGGAGAAGCCTGGAGTTGCTAAGTCGCTGCCGTCAACAAATTTCTTAGGAACTAACTGGTTACTGGTATCAGGAGTATAGTAAGGTGCCTGGACCAAATGCCATCTGTTACGTCTGAATTGACCACTATTAGTTTGAACAACATAAGAGCGTGGTTCTTCACAAATTTCAATTACCTTTCCATATTGCCTAATATCAATAATCCAGACAGAATCGCCCACATATAAAGGTTGCATATCCTTGGCTCGGTGTCTACTATTATAATTATCTGCTTGTTTTTCCTTATTTTCCCTTTCTCTTAATGACACTCCCCCCTTAACAACCGATTGTTCCAAATTTAATGACAACTGTGGTAGATTAGTTCTTAATTTTCTAGAGAAAAACAGCTCTGCTGGTGAAAGTCCACACCTTAAAGGTGTAGCCCTATAGGCTAAGAGCGCTAAAAATATATCTTCACTATTCTTTTTGATTAGTTCTTTAGCAGTCTTAACTGCCCGTTCAACTAATCCATTGCTCTGTGCAAAGTATGGGCTACTAGTTACATGAATAAAATTATAATTTGAAGCAAATTTCTTAAATAATGTTGAAAATTGTGGTCCATTGTCACTGCGCACAATATTGGGAATACCATATCTAGAGAATAAACCTTTCAAGTGATTTATAATAACAATTTCAGTCATGGAACTGAGCTCAAATATTTCAAAATATCTGGAGTAGTGGTCCACGACAATCAAGAACCATTTATCCAGTTTAAAAAGATCTAGCGCTATCTTTTCCCAAGGTCGTGTACATGATTCTTCTTTGTAAAAAGTTTCTTTTATATTTTCACGATTTTCCACACAATTGGGACAATTTCTAATCATTTTTTCTATTTGAGAAGACAGCCCGATCCACCACACTGTAGATTTAGCCCTGTCCCTGCACTTGACTACCCACAGATGACCTGTGTGAATATATTCTAGACATTTAAGTTGTAAAGCTGCTGGTATAATAATTCGAGAACTTTTTAATAACAAATTTTCACAAAATGATATATCATATCTGAATTGAAAATATAGCAAAACATGCACAGGAATTTTAGACTTTTCTGGCCATGAAGTCAACGTATATTGTTTTATTATTTGTAAAACAGGGTCATTGCTTTGTTCCTCGATTATTTGCTTTATAAACCGATCTTTTATGGGTAAATTACGGATTACCGATTTAACATACCCCTCGACTTCAATACCTGTCAACTCATCATTACTAGGTACAGAATTTTTTATGGGACTTCGACTTAGTGCGTCTGACACAACCAACTGTTTTCCTGGGATGTAAACTACTTTATAATTGTAACGCATTAATCTCATCCGAAACCGCTGCAACCTAGGAGATAATTCATCCACATTTTTCGTCTGTAAAATTTGAACAAGGGGTTTTGAGTCTGTTTCAAAAATCAAATCTTTGACCCCTGTTATATAATCAGCAAACTTTTCAGCTGCCCACGTAATTGCCAGGGCTTCTTTTTCTATCTGCGCGTATCGACCCTCTACTTGACTTAATAATCGAGATGAAAATGCCACTATTTCGCGAGATTTATCTAGATTTTCTTGCATCAGACAAGTTCCTATGCCAAAACAACTAGAGTCTGAATTTACAACAATAGTTTTGTTCGCATCAAAATATGATAAATTTGGGGAACTTTCTAAACATTTTTTTAGAGTATTTAGAGCTTGAATTTGAGCAGGTCCCCATAAGAATACTGAGTCCTTTTTTAGAAGAGATGTTAAAGGTTCTAAAATTTCAGATTTGGTTTTAATATATTTACCCGCAAAATTAATCATACCTAATAATCTTAAAAGTTCTGTTTTATTTTCTGGTTCTGGGAATTCTCTAATTGCTCTGACCCGTTCAGGATCTATTTTAACCCCAGAAGTAGTGATGATATGCCCCAAGTACTTGACTGACTTAGCAGCAATGACACATTTGTTTTTATTAAGGGTTATACCTTCACTGTGTAATTTTATTAGAACTTGGTTTAAAATTTCGTCATGTTCTTTGACTGAACTAGCATGGATTAAAATATCATCCATATAAAAGACTACCCCTTTCATACCTGAAAGAATCTTAGAAAACCTAAGTGCAAAATATTCTGGAGAACATGAAATTCCAAAGGGAAGACGTGTAAAAAAGTATCGACCAAATGGTGTGATGAATGTAGTTAGCAATTGGCTTTCTGGTTTCAGTTTAATTTGGAAGTAACCACTAGTTGTGTCGAGCTTAGAAAATATTATTGAATTTTTCAGTTGAGCCAAAGTATGCTCTATTTTTGGAAGTGGGAAATAAGCTCTTAATACACTTTGGTTAAGTTTTGTGTAATCTCCGCACAACCTAACAGAGTCACCCTTTGGTACACAAACAATAGGACTTACCCACCTGGTATGTTCTTCAATTGGTTTTATTATACCCAACTGAAGTAGACGGTCTAACTCAACTTTTAACTTGGGCATGAGTGGTAATGGAACTACTCGTGGTACTGACTGAGCAAATGGCTGAACATTAGATTTTAGCTCAAGTTTCATTTCTGTTTTAAATTCCCCAATATCATCAAATATTCCTTGAAATGACTCAGCTATCGTTTCTAATGAGTACTTGCTAGCACTGTAGGTCTCTGATTCTGCCCCAAATGCATTTATATTTTTAGATACTAAGTTATTAATATAACGTGAACTATTTTTATTAATATTAAGCATTTTTAATTTTATAATTCCAGGCCGACCAAGGATAGGCACCTTTAGATTTTTTACAACATATAAAGATTCTGAACACATATTGTCATTATAAGTCAAATTAACATCAATTTTACCCTCAATTTCTAGTTTTTTATTATCAGGGCCCCCTATGGACTCCTGGCAAACATACATTTTATTTTTGTAGAAATCAGACAACATATTTCTAGAGACACAACTTACATCAGCACCTGTATCAACAAGAAAAGGCATAACATATTTATTGTCAACTAAAACTTTTGCAAACTACTGATCTTTATCATTAGTGTAAATGTGTCCTAGATGAAAATCAAAGTTATTTACCTGTAAGTTTTCCATTTCATTTTCTATTCCTACCTCACTTTCAGCACAGTTTTGACCTTCAACTACTCTTACATTCCTGCCGGATCTACATCTAGCTTGCCAATGTCCTTTCTTTCCACATAATCGACAACGACTATCTTTTGCTGGACATCTTTCTCGGCTGTTGCAGCTTGGTACACTACAGTATGTACATTTGTAGTTTTTGTTGGATTTCCCCCATGTGTTCTGTTGTCCATATTTATTTGGTTCTGCTTGTGATTGTGACCAGTAGTTACCTCTGTGTGCATTGACCGTAGCTACTTCTTGTACTCGTTCTTGCCTAAGAATCCTGTTTTGAGAATTCTGCAGCTCGGCTTGACGTACTGTTAATACAGCTTCCCCTAATGTTAGGTTCTTTTGGAGTTGTAACCTCTCACTTACTTTTACATCTAAAACTCCTACTACTATGCGGTCTCTTATTAACTCATCTTTTAGAGCCCCATAACTACAATGCTCTGCCAGGCTATGAAGTGCAGTGATATATGCATCCACCGACTCCCCTGGCTGTTGACTACGTGTGTTGAACTTGAATCGTTCAAATATTACGTTCTTTTGGGGTATAAAATGAGCGTCAAACTTCTCGATAATAATACTATATACTTGCTGTGCGGGTGTTAGATTAAATTGAGTCATAATTTCCTCTGCTTCTGCCCCCATTAGATACACTAGCATATCAATTTTTTCAGCTTCTGGTTTGTTTATAAAACCACTAACCGACATATATCTTTCTAACCTCTTTTTCCACTGATTCCATGATCCTGGAAGGGAGAAATTAAACTCAGAAGGAGCTGATACTGTTGCCATGTTGGCAAGCACATGGCTTCCTGCTTCATTCTCTGCCATCCCTGGAATTATTTAACTCTATTTCTGCTGTTCGAAGAAGGTTCTACTTGCCAAATATTCCTCGGAGTATTTGCAAGTTCGCTGCCACCATGTAGAATTATTGAGACAATCTTTATTTAGCACTTTATTACAATTCTATTTCCAAGCGACAATCCATATTATTAACCTAACTTCTACCACCATCTTGACATCCTGTCGTTCTCCCCAAAGAGGTTCTGTCTCAAGTACCGACTACGTTTCTGAAGGAAACGTATAAGTGGTTGCATACTGAGCTGACTCTACATAACCGACTTTCTCTTCTTCTTTTACAAATGAAGGTTGGCTGTAACCATTGCAAATTCGTCTCTATCTTCTGCTTTTCTTCAAAGCGTCTGTATGTTTAATTCGGTCAAGTTGCGATTGTTTTTCAGCCACGATATTTGTCGTCTACCAAAGCCCAGAGCACGCAAAATAGAATTCTATTTTACTGACGTCACAAAATAGAATTTCATAATGGGAGAATCGACGTTTGCTAGGCAACGTGACGTCACTAAAATAGAATTCTATTTTGCGTGCTTCCACTGCTGGACCCCTTTTTTTTCGTTTTTTTTTCACAATTAGCTGCAACAACTCGCATTTTCACACTGAGTCTTTGGTTACTCAGAAATTTCCTCATCTTCAAAAAGACTGCTCTTGATTGCTCAATTCTTGATCGAATTTCTGATTTCGGATTTAATCCTTCGTAATCCAGACTTCTAAGTATTTCATTTTATCCACTTGTTCGATATTTTTATTTTTTATCTGATACCTTGTTATAACCTTCTTCTTCTAGTTACATTTCCGAAATAAGTTCATATATTTAGGTTGATAATTGTGATCAAGTAAAGTCAAGTTGTTATGTTTTTCTACTATTCAATTTTTTGTGCGACGTTCTGTCAACGGTATATTCAACATTCTACGGTATAGGGGAGTCAATATAGAACGAAAATATGCATTGTTTCGGAAAAATTCAAACATGCTTAAAAACAAAAGTTTTTCTAAAACTTTTTAAATGTTTTTATATACATGTTAAAGTAAAAAGTTCTACTCACAGATTTTGCCGCTAATTGTTTATTAATAACCAATAAGTTTTCAGTTAAAAATGTTTTAGTAATATTTTTATTATTTTTCAATATTATATATTATTAATATTTATATTTGGTTGAAAACTTTGCCTTTATTTATTAATTGTTTAAACAATATGCTAGGGGAGACCAAGCGGGTATTTTTGCAGTTACTCGAGCGCGTCAGATGGGAAGAAACCTGTAGATGTACCTCTACCATATATTGGCTCTTAACACAGCGAAGTTCGTTAAGGGGGCCAGAAAAAAATCTATCCTTAAAAATACTCGAAATTGTCAGATTAAGATAAGGTGAGTTAAGTACATGCAAAAGAGTGTATATTTAAAAAAACTGACGATTTGAGGGGGTCATAAGGAAATGGGTTAGTCAAAAAGTTTCACAAAAAAAGCGAATATTTCGCGAAATGAATGTCAGATCTAACATCTAAAAAATACGTGTTTAATATTTTCCAAAAATCTATTGAATGGTACACTTCGCGTCAAAAAAAAACTGGTACAACTCTTAAAACAGAAAATCGTGTTTTTCAAGTTGTGTAAGTTGATCTTGTCACAAGTGTCATTCCAATTTCTAGGGCAACGTTGCCAGTTCAACGAAAATATTATATCAAACTAGGTAAAAACGGGGCTGTGCGACAGACCACATTTTTTAATATACTAAAAACTAAAACAATTGTAATTTTCCATCATCTCAATTAAGTATCCATACATTGATTCGTGTTTTTTATAATTTATGAAAATATTTCAATTCAAAAATAATGATAGATAATAAATCTTGACATGACTTTAAATTATTATGCGAGAGGTGTGATTGGTTTCTCGTAAATTGTAGGACAAAACTGCATTAAGTTGTGAAGAATAAATAAAACACACTAGAAAAATTAAAAATTAAATTTGAAATTAATACAAAATGAATAACTTTTACAGTGAACAAGTGTGTAAATTAAATATATGTATTACAATTCGAAATGTAAATTTTAAACGTTATTTTTTTTTGTATTTAGATTTAGTGCAATTCCGTTATCTGTAATGGCAACAACGAAGTGATTCACGAACAATAAATTGTCAGTCTGAATACAGGTTTACATTGGGAAAAAAAGTGTACCAGTTTTATATGACGCGAAGTGAACCAAACACGACCCCCCACGGAGGTGGGTGGGGAGTTACTTTAAAATCTTAAATGGGACCCCCAAATTTTTATTGCAGACTTGGATTCTTTACGTAAAATAAGCAACTTTTATAAGAGACATTTTTTCGAATTATGGATAGATGGCGCTATAATCGGAAAAAACGATTGTTGGAAATGGAAAATTAAATTAAAAATGGAAAGTCTCCACTAAAATGGAAAATTTTACTTAACTTTTTTTGGTTTTATGACCTAATAGTCACAACCCAAGAGGTCCCCATAATGCTCGAGTGACTGCAAATTTAGCATACTTTGCTCTCCTACCAATAACAATAATTGTTTTGTATAAATAATTTTAAAAATATCGTTGAATTCATCATTTTACTTTGGTCAAATATGTTTCTATTTTGTTTTTGATTATGGTGAATCCGAATATGGCATTACAATTTGAAAATTCTTATACATAAGCTCTTATACAGTATGTCTGCGTAGCTAGGACCCATATGGGAAACTTTTTTATTATCAATTTTACGAAAAAAATTTATTCTTCATAAAATGCTCTGCATAGTCTAAAATCTATAACCCAATCAGTAGATATCAAATTTTATTAATTTTATTAGAGGTATGTCAAAAATATTAATTTTGTTAAAGAGTAAAGTACCTTTCTGGACCTCGGAGATAAACTACACTATGTCGAAATGGTGTTATTTTGAACAAGTTCCTTTAATTCACTTATTTTATTAGTTGGATTATACAAATTGGTAATATATTATCATTAAAATATGGTTATATTGTCTGTCAACCAATTATGGGATATATCAGATTTTTATTAACATATAAGTGCTCTAAACTTTGTTGCAAATACAGGATAAACACAGTTGCTCGAAATGACATAGTGTAGTGCAGTGTTTCCCATACTTATCTAAAGCGCGACCCCTTTTTGTTAAAAAAATTGTTCACGACCCCCTACTCATCACCCAAACCAAAATAGCGACAAAAATAGCGTGCCTAATTTACAACTGATGGTTTCTCAAATTTTATTTTACTTTACTGTTTAAATTCAAACTAAATACATTTAAAAAATTCAACAATCATTTTAATAATTGCGATCTGTCCCACTAGTACACTAGTAGTACTTCTGCCAGACTAGCATTTACAATAAAAATAAATAATAAAATGTCGACTGCACATTGTACACCGCGACATCTTTGTGTCTACATCACAATACTTTTTCCATGATATTCGCGAAGGCTTTACTCCTTACTTCGCTACTAGATGGCACTCTGGAACGTTCTCGTAGCCTCGTTTTGGCTTTATATAAGCGGCGATGTGCAATGAGACTATGAGACCTCAGTTCGAAACAGCACGTTGTGGCGAATGCAGCGGTATTAAGTAATGAGTAAATATTTTGCGACTTACGTATTCCCGTTTACGTATTTACGTCTACGATAAATTACAAATTATGGATAAGTTTTTAAAAAGAAGTGCAGAACCATCTACGTCTGAAAGTGGCAGTAATAAAAAGAAAAACAGACTTTACAGTGATGAATATCTTAAATATGGTTTTACCATTATTTCCAATAAACCACAATGTGTTATTTGTGGAGAAGTATTGTCAAACGAAAGCATGAAGCCATCAAAGTTACTTCGACATTTAAATAGCAAACATCCAGATAAAAAAGACAAACCCGTAGAATTCTTTGAAAGAAAGCTGAACGTCCTTCACAAACAGCAAGATACTTTTCAATTGGCAACCACTACTAACGAAAAAGCATTATTAGCAAGTTATAAAGTTGCTTATCGCGTTGCCAAAACTAGTAATCCGCACACAATTGCTGAAAATCTGATTTTGCCAGCAGCTGTTGAAATGGTGCATATAATGATTGGTGAAAAAGAGTCTGCAAAGTTAAAAACAATACCTCTGTCAAATAATATTATCCAAAGAAGAATTAGTGATATGGCAGAAGATATTCAAGCGCAAGTTGTGGAAAATCTTAATAAATGCACGTACTTCTCTCTTCAAATGGACGAATCCACGGATATATCTAACTGTGCCCAATTTATTACGTTTGTAAGATATGATACAAATAATGGCATTCAAGAAGATATTTTATTTTGTTCCCCATTGGAGACCAATACCACTGGAAAATGTTTATTCGACAGTTTTGTGAAACGCACAAGTAAATATGTTATTGACTGGGGAAAATATACCCTGTTCGTGACACTCGAGCAGCCAGGGTACTGAAGCGTTTTTTCAACAAGTAATACCTATAGGAACAAATTGTAACTATTTCCTGCGTAGGATCTGGCGACCATTTTTATTTATAAACAATTAACTGTCAAAAAATGGCATTTTTCCCTTTTTTTCAAATCAATGGAAAACAGTGAAACTTATGATTTCTTTAGTACAAATATCTTTGAGATTATGGAAAAAGCTTTAAAATGACATATTACAAAGTTTGATATACTCATTTATGGTTAATATAATTGCGAGAAAAGGTCGGAATTGCAAAAAAAATTATTTTCGCAATAATTGCTGTAAAAATTAGTGGTGCTTATGTGATAAAAATTTCAAAGCGATTCATTCAATTGTTTAAATTTTATTCGAATTGTTTATCTCAGTGAGCATTTATTTTGCACCAACATAAGTCAGAAAAAAATGACGTTAGAACCATTCCACAGGTGTCAAATGGAAGAGCATTGTATCGAACCGTCTATAATGTTCTAAGGTCCTACTAAGAAATAAGAAAAGTCAATTACCTTAAATCTACGACTTCCGAAGTCTCAGCAAACACACGAACTGGTTGACGTCCTCTGCGATGGCGATGAGACACCACCTCTAGTATCCGCCACTGTCTTACTGCTCCCGGGTCCCAGCTAATCCGCCATTTAGTGTTCCAAGTCTACACTCTAGACGACAACTTCGGACATAGTTAGTACGGTATTACGCGAATTCGTATTTTTTCCCGCAGATCACTAGTAGTTCCGATCGCACCCCTTTCCACAAGGAATTAATCCGTAACAAAAAAAAATTACCCTTCGTTCGCTTACACACACGCCGAAAAAAAAAACATTCCAATCGTCTTTTATTTTGACCGTTCTTCGCAGCGCACTCCCCAAAAGAACAAAATAACACTGCTGTAAAATCCTCAAATCTGTTTTTCTCTCGTCTCTTAGAAGTTTCAACACCCAACAAACAAAAAAACCATAAATCCCTTTTACTATCCTCCAAAATGCACCTGCTCCTATCGCGTGTCATAAACAATTCCATTATCAGCCGCCGACGATAAACATATCGAATTACACGGAAAGAATTTGTTACCGCGACGAACAACAGTCGAACAACAGTCACCCGGCTGACGGCCATAAAACCAGGGACGTTACATCACTCCCCTCCACATAAAAAGATTGCCCCAAGGGTAATCCTTTTCAATCCTCTACACGATATCTAAGGGGTTTTCGCCTCTCTCGCTGAGGCCGGCCTCCTCTTGATAACCTAGGTTCCTCCACGGTTGCTTCGTTAATTACGTCTAGGATTTCCTCGTCACCCGAACTTTCCCCTACTTCTGCCGTTACCATCTGCTCTTCTTCACTGTTGGTGTCCGTAAGCTGCTGTAAGTCCTGCAGTTCTTCACTGAGACCGGAGTCATCTGTCCAGAACTCACTTTCGTTAACTCCATCGGAGGTTGGAGTGTATCGCTGTGGAGGCCTTCTCGTTCTTGGGGTTATCATTCTCGATTCGTCCGGAACGTCTCCAATATCTGCCGTACCCCCTAAGTCATCGTCGTCAACCTCTGGCTCTCTTGCATAACCCCATACAATCTCTCCTTCCTCGTCGCTTCCCTCGTCGTCGGTCATCCTGGGTCTCTCCTCTACTCCATCTTCTATTATTCGCGGAAGGGATAACGTAGGTTTTGCTTGGTTGCCGATTTGTTCTTCCGATACGTCTGGATCTTCCCAGGCTTTATAATATTTTAGCCGATCTATGTGGTAAGTTTGGGTCTTACCGTCGCCCTTATCTACCACGTAGTTCACAGCCCCGCGTTTTTCTATGATTTTGTATGGCCCACTCCATGGTTTGAAAAACTTCTTACTGACTCCGCTGGGCACGATCGGATTTTGAATATATACATAATCACCCTCCTTTAAATTTCTCTCGTGCCTTCCCCGATCCATTCTCTCGGCATTAGTTTGTTCTAGTTTCCGCGCTTGTTCTGCTGCTAATATATAAGCCTCGTCCAGTCGCCTTCGCAGTTCCGCTGGGTAGCTTAACTCTCCTCGGTCATCTATTCTCGGTCCCACGTCACAGTCAAAAGGAATATGTACTTCCCTCCCAAAGATTAACCAATTTGGGGTGAAGCCCGTAGCATTATGTTTCGCACTCCGGTAAGCCATTAGCGCCAGTCCTATATGTTCGTCCCAGTCCCGTGCCTTACTGTTCACATAATGCTTCACCATTCCAATAAGTGTTCGGTGCAATCGCTCCACCCGTCCATTTACTTGGGGCCGATACGCCGTGGTTTGAATCTTCTTGATTCCCAATAGTCTACAAACTTCTTTCATTAGCTCCGAAACAAAATTTGTCCCTTGATCCGTCAGTAACCGCTCCGGCGCTCCATGCCGAAGGACGACCTCGTTCACAAAAACACGCGCCACAGTTTCGGCCGATAGGTCTTTTATGGGTATCGCCTCAGCATATCGCGTAAAGTGGTCTACGTACGTCAAGAGATATTTATTACCTCTCTGCGTTTGTGGCAAAGGACCCACTATATCCATTCCTACCATTTCGAGAGGTCTAGACGTATGGTATGGTTCACAAATGGGCACCCTATTTACACTTTTCGTCCGTCCACATTCTCTACAGTCCTCAACATGCTTTCTTACGTCCTTTTGCATGGTTTCCCAGTAAAACTGCGACTCCGCCCGCTGAAGTGACCGCTGTACCCCACAATGTCCCGCACTCGGTTCATCATGTGTCCGCTTCAACACCCGATTTCTCATTTTTACGGGTACTACGACTCGCCACCTACCGCCCGTCACTTTGTATAGTACGCCGTCCAAATCCTTTCGATATTCCTCGCTACCACTGTTGACATAGCGCTGGCACTCGTTATCGGACTCTTGAGTTCTTTTGATCCACTCCCGATCTATTGAGTAATCTTCATCGCGCCTAACATTTGCTACGGCTCTACTTAAAGCGTCCGCGTTTACGTGTCTCTTTCCCGGCTTATACACTACCTCATACTCGTACTCGGCCAGTTTCATTTGCCATCTCGCTAGTCTAGACGACGGATCTTTCACCTGCAACGTCCAACGTAACGGCGCATGATCGGTGATTACGCTAAACCTCCGCCCGTATAAGTAGCACCTAAACTGACCGATTCCCCAAACCATCGCTAAAAGTTCCTTCTCCGTTACCGAGTAGTTTCTTTCCGCCGTGTTGAGTTGCCTTGAAGCGTAGGCTATCGGATGCTCTTCTCCTCCAAGTCGCTGTGACAAAACCGCACCTAAAGCTAGTCCCGACGCATCAGTCGCTAGGATGAATGGCAGTTCAAAATCTGGATAGCGCAATACGGGGTGTTTCGACAAACTCTCTCTTAGTCGGTCGAACGCTTCCACTCTAGTTGGGGTCCACTCAAACCTAGTTTCCACTCTTATTAGTTCCGTTAGCGGCTTAGCTATTTCCGCATACCCTTTTATGAACCGCCGATAATATCCCGTCAACCCCATAAAGGCGCGTACTTCTCGCACCGTCTTCGGCCGCGGATATGTGCGTATTGCTACAACCTTCTGTGGGTCAGGTTTTACACCTGCGCTGGTGACTAAATGACCCAAATATATCAGTTCACTCATCATGAACTGACATTTCTTAAGGTTCGCTTTAACACCTACTTCACGTAGCCGCTGTAAAACATTTCGCAACCGCCTATTGTGTTCCGTCTCATCCGCTGCAAAGATCACTACGTCGTCCAAGTAAACATAGCACTCCGTCCCCTTTATTCCCATTAGTACCGCGTCAATGAATCTCTGGAACGTCGCTGGTGCTCCTGACAGTCCAAACGCCATCCGGTTATATTCATAGTGTCCATCAATCGTATTGAACCCAGTCTTCTCTCGGTCCTCTGGTCTGATCTCAATCTGATGGTACCCGCTGGCTAGATCAATGGTCGTGTACCACTGGCATTTTCCCAACCGATCCAATGTTTCATTTATGTTGGGAAGGGGATAGGTGTCCGCCCTTGTCACCGCGTTCAACCCCCTAAAATCAGTACAAAACCTGTACTTTGCCTCCTCCCCCTCCAGAGCCTTTTTCTTTACCAACACCACTGGTGCTGCCCATGGTGAAGTCGACGGTGCAATTATACCCTTGTCCAGAAGATCCTGTATTTGCCGTCTCATCTCGTCCTGCAAGCGGAAAGGCACTCTATAAGCCGGTTTAGCTATCGGGGCAGCATCCCCCGTGATGATCTTATGTTGCACCTGATTAGTACATGAGAATTCCCCCTCCGTCTCTGCATCCATCACATCGCGGTATTCAAGCAATATCTCCCCTATATTTTTTTCCTGCCCAACTGACAAGTGGGCCAACTTCTCGTGAATTTCCTCTGTGAAGTCGGACCCTTGAGATTCAACTCTCACCTGTCTCACCAACTTGGTATTATCTCGAGTGATTATTGCCGTCTTTCCTACGACTCTTCCCGAACTTAGCTCCACGGATTCCTGGTTACAATTTATGAACTTCACCCATACGTTATCTCCCATTCGCGTTGCCATCACTCGGTTCACTCTAACACCTGATGGTAGGTGTCCAAACTGCTCGACAATTATTTCCTCTGGTTGGTTCGGTCCTCTAATTTTGGCTTTTAGTATAGTTTCGCTCCAGGCTGGCAGGTGGGCCCTACTTTTTAGTACCACTTCAGCTGGCTCCCAATTTTTCTGACAGACTCCGCCGCAAATTGCTCTTATTCGCCGATCCTTTGGTGCCCGCTGAATCTCGCCATCTATTACTTTAAAATACTCTCCTTCATCCATATGATCTCCCTGAATCTGAGTCCTCTGCAAACACACAAATTCGTCTTCCTTGCTCCTTCCATTTTCCTTTGTTTCTTTGAAATATTCCCGTACAAACTCGACATGTTTCTTCTGGTTCTCTCTATGCTCTTCACTTTGGTGCGAAATAATGGGGATATTGTCCTCCTCTGCCTCAAGTAACTTAACACGATTCTTCAATTCTATTCCACCACGTATCCCACTTTCATCAGCTGTACGCTTTATCGTCTTCTTTCGTTCCCTATTCGTTTTGCTTTTGCTCTCTGTACACTGCCGTGCATTTTGTTCCATCACTCCTTTGATTACTTCCCAATATTTATCCCGCATTACATATTCTGTCAACGCTTGCCTCTCACAGCATCTCTTGTCGGGTTGCAAGACCACTCGAATCCTTTCTGCTAACTTAATCTTTCCCTTAAGGTTAAAATGGAATCCCTGCTTGGTATAATCGCTTCTCCTTGTGCCGCTGTATATATCGACCAGATCTACATTCATATGTATCTGCATCACCATTAACAAGTCCAAATTATGTTGACGGATGTCTTCTACAACAGTAGAACCTGACACTACGTCGAATCGTTTTGGTAGATTACAGAGAATAATCTTAGGTTTTTCTGTCTTCACAAATAACCTCGCTCTTGCATCATTTGCTTGCTCTTGTTGTTTCCGCCGAATATCGTTGGTGCCCGTTAACAAAACGAGGCAATCATTAGTTCCAAGTGTACTCGTCCGTTGCTGTACCCCATTAATAATATCTACAGTACCATGACCTGGCCAAACCATTTCCTCGATTTCCCATTCATCTCCAATCCATCGCTGAAGAAGTGGTTTCAGGAAGCGTCCATGACTATCCGCTGCGATCACTAATGTTCGTCGAGCAGAAGTTTCCTTACGGTTAACCCCCCCTACCGTCATTTCCTAGCTTTTTCATTGTTGTCTCCACATGATACTCCTTGATTTCGTTTCGCTGTAAATCAAATGTTACTTTTCTCCTTTTACCTCCCAGTATCTCGTGAGTGACTTTCCGTATAACAGGTATCATGGCCTCCTTCGTCCGCAATTCATTTCTATTAACGTCGATCACCAGTCCAAGTCGTTTCATCAGATCGAGTCCCAATATACCTTCAGCTCCACAGTCCACATCGACTACCCATACCTCAAGTATGGCTGCGGTATCACCGATGGTTACGTTTAGTTTCTGCTTACCCTGGATGCGCTGACATACCCCCGTCACCCCCGTAATGGTCTCGCTTCGGCCGGTGATAACTGGTACACCCTCCACAGCTTCTCGCAGTAAGGTTACATCGGCTCCCGTATCCACTAAAACTTTTCTATTAGCCCCTTGAAAATCGGCGGTAATTATCAAGGATGTTACTCCCCCTGCGGTTACGGTCGCTTTCCCAATATATCCCCCTCCAGTTTTCTGGGCCATCTCCAAGCTAGGGGAACCTGGAGGGCCACCTAGTTTGGGGAAACGCTACGGCTTTCAGCCCGTCTTCCGGCTAGGCTCGCATAATCTTCCACCCCCCTGTCTGACTTATCTGATTCCCATGGCCGTTGTCGCCGCGAAAATGGGCCCCTCCTCGCGGATGTTCCAGTATTTTGGCACTGTCTCCACACGTGACCGCCATATCCACAATTATCGCATATGGTCTGTGGACATGTGTTTATAAAGTGCCCCGGTCGCCCACACTGAAAGCATTCTTCGTTGCTCGCCCTTTTCCCCACCCGTGTTCCTTCTTCCGGTTTCCAACGTGACTCTCCACTCTTCTGGTTGCCCAGATGTATCGTGCACTCCCGTGTCCAGTGACCAACCTGTCCACACCTCCTACATGGGGTGTACGGTACTCTGCGCAGTGATCTCTGCCGCTCTCCTTGCACTTCTCCAGCCGGATTCGCCCTATCATGCCATTTACTCCCGCCCGCTACTATAGCATCTGCGCGGTTCATCTTTACAACTCCTTCCTTCTTCTCAACTTCGATCCGCCGAATTCCTCTTCGCTCGCTGCTATTGCTTACTACCGTCGCAAAGCTCTCCTCAGAACCGCTGCTGTTTGCTTCTTCTTCCTCTAGTTCCTTCCTCACCTTCCTTACTCTTTTCCGGTCACCTTCCTCTCCTATGTCCTTCAACATATCCAATACCACCGTCAGGGTATTTACTCCCTTCCTAGCCTTCACCACACGTCGTACCTCGCTATTTAAACCCTCCATGAATACTCCCAAGATCATCTCCTCTCGAATCTCATTCGCTACTTGCTTTTCCTCTTCTTTCTCATATTCTTTCACAACATAGCGCGCCGCTGTCCTACACCTATCAGCGAATCTCCGATAATTTTCCCCCTCCTTCCGTCGGATATTCATTAGTTTCGCCATTTCCTCCACTCTGTCTTTTTTCACCCCAAACCGCTGCAATAGCAGCCCTTTTATCTCCTTCCATGTCCATCCCTCTTGCTTCTGACTCGTCGCATTTCGCAAAAATTCTGCCGACTCGCCAATCATTCTTCGTCTCACCAAATCAGCTGTGTTCTGCTCAGTCCACCCATTAATTTGCTGCAACATCTCTACTCTCTCAACAAACTCCTCTACACTCATCTCTCCTTCGCTACCACACCATTCTTTCACCTCTCTGGCACCTATCATTTCCACCCTCCTATTTCCGGCCATTCTCAGTTCTTCCATTTCCTTCCTCAAATAGTTCAGTTCGTTTTGTGCGACCCTCTGTCTCTCATCTTGTAACTTGCATACTTCCTCTCTCGCCTTTTCTAACTCTTGTTTCAACCTATCTACCTCGTCACCAACTTCCGCCATGGTTTTTAGAGACAAAACAAAACCCCAGTCTTACACCCGTCGGCACCGTGCCTTTCGCTTGGTTCTCGTCACACCTATACCCCGAGTAGACAGTCCAATGTCCACGACAACTAATAACTAATCTATCCCACCGCTGCCACCATTGTATCGAACCCTCTATAATGTTCTAAGGTCCTACTAAGAAATAAGAAAAGTCAATTACCTTAAATCTACGACTTCCGAAGTCTCAGCAAACACACGAACTGGTTGACGTCCTCTGCGATGGCGATGAGACACCACCTCTAGTATCCGCCACTGTCTTACTGCTCCCGGGTCCCAGCTAATCCGCCATTTAGTGTTCCAAGTCTACACTCTAGACGACAACTTCGGACATAGTTAGTACGGTATTACGCGAATTCGTATTTTTTCCCGCAGATCACTAGTAGTTCCGATCGCACCCCTTTCCACAAGGAATTAATCCGTAACAAAAAAAAATTACCCTTCGTTCGCTTACACACACGCCGAAAAAAAAACATTCCAATCGTCTTTTATTTTGACCGTTCTTCGCAGCGCACTCCCCAAAAGAACAAAATAACACTGCTGTAAAATCCTCAAATCTGTTTTTCTCTCGTCTCTTAGAAGTTTCAACACCCAACAAACAAAAAAACCATAAATCCCTTTTACTATCCTCCAAAATGCACCTGCTCCTATCGCGTGTCATAAACAATTCCATTATCAGCCGCCGACGATAAACATATCGAATTACACGGAAAGAATTTGTTACCGCGACGAACAACAGTCGAACAACAGTCACCCGGCTGACGGCCATAAAACCAGGGACGTTACATCACTCCCCTCCACATAAAAAGATTGCCCCAAGGGTAATCCTTTTCAATCCTCTACACGATATCTAAGGGGTTTTCGCCTCTCTCGCTGAGGCCGGCCTCCTCTTGATAACCTAGGTTCCTCCACGGTTGCTTCGTTAATTACGTCTAGGATTTCCTCGTCACCCGAACTTTCCCCTACTTCTGCCGTTACCATCTGCTCTTCTTCACTGTTGGTGTCCGTAAGCTGCTGTAAGTCCTGCAGTTCTTCACTGAGACCGGAGTCATCTGTCCAGAACTCACTTTCGTTAACTCCATCGGAGGTTGGAGTGTATCGCTGTGGAGGCCTTCTCGTTCTTGGGGTTATCATTCTCGATTCGTCCGGAACGTCTCCAATATCTGCCGTACCCCCTAAGTCATCGTCGTCAACCTCTGGCTCTCTTGCATAACCCCATACAATCTCTCCTTCCTCGTCGCTTCCCTCGTCGTCGGTCATCCTGGGTCTCTCCTCTACTCCATCTTCTATTATTCGCGGAAGGGATAACGTAGGTTTTGCTTGGTTGCCGATTTGTTCTTCCGATACGTCTGGATCTTCCCAGGCTTTATAATATTTTAGCCGATCTATGTGGTAAGTTTGGGTCTTACCGTCGCCCTTATCTACCACGTAGTTCACAGCCCCGCGTTTTTCTATGATTTTGTATGGCCCACTCCATGGTTTGAAAAACTTCTTACTGACTCCGCTGGGCACGATCGGATTTTGAATATATACATAATCACCCTCCTTTAAATTTCTCTCGTGCCTTCCCCGATCCATTCTCTCGGCATTAGTTTGTTCTAGTTTCCGCGCTTGTTCTGCTGCTAATATATAAGCCTCGTCCAGTCGCCTTCGCAGTTCCGCTGGGTAGCTTAACTCTCCTCGGTCATCTATTCTCGGTCCCACGTCACAGTCAAAAGGAATATGTACTTCCCTCCCAAAGATTAACCAATTTGGGGTGAAGCCCGTAGCATTATGTTTCGCACTCCGGTAAGCCATTAGCGCCAGTCCTATATGTTCGTCCCAGTCCCGTGCCTTACTGTTCACATAATGCTTCACCATTCCAATAAAGGTTCGGTGCAATCGCTCCACCCGTCCATTTACTTGGGGCCGATACGCCGTGGTTTGAATCTTCTTGATTCCCAATAGTCTACAAACTTCTTTCATTAGCTCCGAAACAAAATTTGTCCCTTGATCCGTCAGTAACCGCTCCGGCGCTCCATGCCGAAGGACGACCTCGTTCACAAAAACACGCGCCACAGTTTCGGCCGATAGGTCTTTTATGGGTATCGCCTCAGCATATCGCGTAAAGTGGTCTACGTACGTCAAGAGATATTTATTACCTCTCTGCGTTTGTGGCAAAGGACCCACTATATCCATTCCTACCATTTCGAGAGGTCTAGACGTATGGTATGGTTCACAAATGGGCACCCTATTTACACTTTTCGTCCGTCCACATTCTCTACAGTCCTCAACATGCTTTCTTACGTCCTTTTGCATGGTTTCCCAGTCAAACTGCGACTCCGCCCGCTGAAGTGACCGCTGTACCCCACAATGTCCCGCACTCGGTTCATCATGTGTCCGCTTCAACACCCGATTTCTCATTTTTACGGGTACTACGACTCGCCACCTACCGCCCGTCACTTTGTATAGTACGCCGTCCAAATCCTTTCGATATTCCTCGCTACCACTGTTGACATAGCGGGTATTTTTGCAGTTACTCGAGCGCGTCAGATGGGAAGAAACCTGTAGATGTACCTCTACCATATATTGGCTCTTAACACAGCGAAGTTCGTTAAGGGGGCCAGAAAAAAATCTATCCTTAAAAATACTCGAAATTGTCAGATTAAGATAAGGTGAGTTAAGTACATGCAAAAGAGTGTATATTTAAAAAAACTGACGATTTGAGGGGGTCATAAGGAAATGGGTTAGTCAAAAAGTTTCACAAAAAAAGCGAATATTTCGCGAAATGAATGTCAGATCTAACAACTAAAAAATACGTGTTTAATATTTTCCAAAAATCTATTGAATGGTACACTTCGCGTCAAAAAAAAACTGGTACAACTCTTAAAACAGAAAATCGTGTTTTTCAAGTTGTGTAAGTTGATCTTGTCACAAGTGTCATTCCAATTTCTAGGGCAACGTTGCCAGTTCAACGAAAATATTATATCAAACTAGGTAAAAACGGGGCTGTGCGACAGACCACATTTTTTAATATACTAAAAACTAAAACAATTGTAATTTTCCATCATCTCAATTAAGTATCCATACATTGATTCGTGTTTTTTATAATTTATGAAAATATTTCAATTCAAAAATAATGATAGATAATAAATCTTGACATGACTTTAAATTATTATGCGAGAGGTGTGATTGGTTTCTCGTAAATTGTAGGACAAAACTGCATTAAGTTGTGAAGAATAAATAAAACACACTAGAAAAATTAAAAATTAAATTTGAAATTAATACAAAATGAATAACTTTTACAGTGAACAAGTGTGTAAATTAAATATATGTATTACAATTCGAAATGTAAATTTTAAACGTTATTTTTTTTTGTATTTAGATTTAGTGCAATTCCGTTATCTGTAATGGCAACAACGAAGTGATTCACGAACAATAAATTGTCAGTCTGAATACAGGTTTACATTGGGAAAAAAAGTGTACCAGTTTTATATGACGCGAAGTGAACCAAACACGACCCCCCACGGAGGTGGGTGGGGAGTTACTTTAAAATCTTAAATGGGACCCCCAAATTTTTATTGCAGACTTGGATTCTTTACGTAAAATAAGCAACTTTTATAAGAGACATTTTTTCGAATTATGGATAGATGGCGCTATAATCGGAAAAAACGATTGTTGGAAATGGAAAATTAAATTAAAAATGGAAAGTCTCCACTAAAATGGAAAATTTTACTTAACTTTTTTTGGTTTTATGACCTAATAGTCACAACCCAAGAGGTCCCCATAATGCTCGAGTGACTGCAAATTTAGCATACTTTGCTCTCCTACCAATAACAATAATTGTTTTGTATAAATAATTTTAAAAATATCGTTGAATTCATCATTTTACTTTGGTCAAATATGTTTCTATTTTGTTTTTGATTATGGTGAATCCGAATATGGCATTACAATTTGAAAATTCTTATACATAAGCTCTTATACAGTATGTCTGCGTAGCTAGGACCCATATGGGAAACTTTTTTATTATCAATTTTACGAAAAAAATTTATTCTTCATAAAATGCTCTGCATAGTCTAAAATCTATAACCCAATCAGTAGATATCAAATTTTATTAATTTTATTAGAGGTATGTCAAAAATATTAATTTTGTTAAAGAGTAAAGTACCTTTCTGGACCTCGGAGATAAACTACACTATGTCGAAATGGTGTTATTTTGAACAAGTTCCTTTAATTCACTTATTTTATTAGTTGGATTATACAAATTGGTAATATATTATCATTAAAATATGGTTATATTGTCTGTCAACCAATTATGGGATATATCAGATTTTTATTAACATATAAGTGCTCTAAACTTTGTTGCAAATACAGGATAAACACAGTTGCTCGAAATGACATAGTGTAGTGCAGTGTTTCCCAAACTTATCTAAAGCGCGACCCCTTTTTGTTAAAAAAATTGTTCACGACCCCCTACTCATCACCCAAACCAAAATAGCGACAAAAATAGCGTGCCTAATTTACAACTGATGGTTTCTCAAATTTTATTTTACTTTACTGTTTAAATTCAAACTAAATACATTTAAAAAATTCAACAATCATTTTAATAATTGCGATCTGTCCCACTAGTACACTAGTAGTACTTCTGCCAGACTAGCATTTACAATAAAAATAAATAATAAAATGTCGACTGCACATTGTACACCGCGACATCTTTGTGTCTACATCACAATACTTTTTCCATGATATTCGCGAAGGCTTTACTCCTTACTTCGCTACTAGATGGCACTCTGGAACGTTCTCGTAGCCTCGTTTTGGCTTTATATAAGCGGCGATGTGCAATGAGACTATGAGACCTCAGTTCGAAACAGCACGTTGTGGCGAATGCAGCGGTATTAAGTAATGAGTAAATATTTTGCGACTTACGTATTCCCGTTTACGTATTTACGTCTACGATAAATTACAAATTATGGATAAGTTTTTAAAAAGAAGTGCAGAACCATCTACGTCTGAAAGTGGCAGTAATAAAAAGAAAAACAGACTTTACAGTGATGAATATCTTAAATATGGTTTTACCATTATTTCCAATAAACCACAATGTGTTATTTGTGGAGAAGTATTGTCAAACGAAAGCATGAAGCCATCAAAGTTACTTCGACATTTAAATAGCAAACATCCAGATAAAAAAGACAAACCCGTAGAATTCTTTGAAAGAAAGCTGAACGTCCTTCACAAACAGCAAGATACTTTTCAATTGGCAACCACTACTAACGAAAAAGCATTATTAGCAAGTTATAAAGTTGCTTATCGCGTTGCCAAAACTAGTAATCCGCACACAATTGCTGAAAATCTGATTTTGCCAGCAGCTGTTGAAATGGTGCATATAATGATTGGTGAAAAAGAGTCTGCAAAGTTAAAAACAATACCTCTGTCAAATAATATTATCCAAAGAAGAATTAGTGATATGGCAGAAGATATTCAAGCGCAAGTTGTGGAAAATCTTAATAAATGCACGTACTTCTCTCTTCAAATGGACGAATCCACGGATATATCTAACTGTGCCCAATTTATTACGTTTGTAAGATATGATACAAATAATGGCATTCAAGAAGATATTTTATTTTGTTCCCCATTGGAGACCAATACCACTGGAAAATGTTTATTCGACAGTTTTGTGAAACGCACAAGTAAATATGTTATTGACTGGGGAAAATATACCCTGTTCGTGACACTCGAGCAGCCAGGGTACTGAAGCGTTTTTTCAACAAGTAATACCTATAGGAACAAATTGTAACTATTTCCTGCGTAGGATCTGGCGACCATTTTTATTTATAAACAATTAACTGTCAAAAAATGGCATTTTTCCCTTTTTTTCAAATCAATGGAAAACAGTGAAACTTATGATTTCTTTAGTACAAATATCTTTGAGATTATGGAAAAAGCTTTAAAATGACATATTACAAAGTTTGATATACTCATTTATGGTTAATATAATTGCGAGAAAAGGTCGGAATTGCAAAAAAAATTATTTTCGCAATAATTGCTGTAAAAATTAGTGGTGCTTATGTGATAAAAATTTCAAAGCGATTCATTCAATTGTTTAAATTTTATTCGAATTGTTTATCTCAGTGAGCATTTATTTTGCACCAACATAAGTCAGAAAAAAATGACGTTAGAATCATTCCACAGGTGTCAAATGGAAGAGCATTGTATCGAACCGTCTATAATGTTCTAAGGTCCTACTAAGAAATAAGAAAAGTCAATTACCTTAAATCTACGACTTCCGAAGTCTCAGCAAACACACGAACTGGTTGACGTCCTCTGCGATGGCGATGAGACACCACCTCTAGTATCCGCCACTGTCTTACTGCTCCCGGGTCCCAGCTAATCCGCCATTTAGTGTTCCAAGTCTACACTCTAGACGACAACTTCGGACATAGTTAGTACGGTATTACGCGAATTCGTATTTTTTCCCGCAGATCACTAGTAGTTCCGATCGCACCCCTTTCCACAAGGAATTAATCCGTAACAAAAAAAAATTACCCTTCGTTCGCTTACACACACGCCGAAAAAAAAACATTCCAATCGTCTTTTATTTTGACCGTTCTTCGCAGCGCACTCCCCAAAAGAACAAAATAACACTGCTGTAAAATCCTCAAATCTGTTTTTCTCTCGTCTCTTAGAAGTTTCAACACCCAACAAACAAAAAAACCATAAATCCCTTTTACTATCCTCCAAAATGCACCTGCTCCTATCGCGTGTCATAAACAATTCCATTATCAGCCGCCGACGATAAACATATCGAATTACACGGAAAGAATTTGTTACCGCGACGAACAACAGTCGAACAACAGTCACCCGGCTGACGGCCATAAAACCAGGGACGTTACAAGCATGAACTATATTTTCAACTTAGTTTAAAAAAAAGCGAATAAAAAATGCACTTATTAGTAATAAATAATTGTGCAAAAGTATCGTAAATCTTTCCTTATAAACTTTTTGAATAACTTTTTCCAAAAAAATTAACTTTTTTACCCTGTTTTAAGTGCACAACTACCAAGTAATGTTATTTATATCATAATTGATAAAAAATTGTAATAAATATATATAATTTCTTATATTACAAAATAAAAAGTTTATAAGGAAAGATTTACGATACTTTTGCATAATTATTTATTACTAATAAATGCATTTTTTATTCGCTTTTTTTAAACCAAGTTGAAAATATAGCTCATGCTTTTTCATTTGACATCAGTGGAATTTTTCTAACGTCATTCTTTTCTGACTTATGTTATTGTAAAAAAAAAATGCTCTCTGGGATAAACAATTTGAATAAAATTTAAAGAATTGAATGAATCGCTTTGAAATTTTTATCACATATTAAGCACCAAAGAACCCTTATACGACAAAAATTTTAAAGCTGTACACTAATTTTTACAATAGATATTGCGAAATTATTTTTTTTGCAATTCCGACCTTTTTTCGCAATTATATTAACAATAAATGAGTATGTCAAACTTTGTAATACGTCATTTTAAAGCTTTTTGCATAATCTCAAAGATATTTGTACTAAAAAACCATAAGTTTCACTGTTTTCCATTGGTTTAAAAAAAGGGAAAAATGCCATTTTTTGACACTTAATTGATTATAAATAAAAATGGCCGCCAGATCCTACGCAGGAAATAGTTACAATTTGCTCTTATAGGTATTACCTGTCGGAAAAACGCTTCAGCACCCTGGCTGCTCGAGTGTCATGGAAAAAACCTTATTACCCTGGGCTATATGCACAGATGGCGCTAAAGCTATGACAGGACATCAATCTGGTCTTGTCGTCAGATTACAAGAAATAATGCCTAATGCCACATGGAGACATTGTTTTTTACATCGAGAAGCTCTGGCGTCAAAAGCTTTACCTCCTGAAATGGACTGTGTTATGAAATCCATCATTAAAGTTGTAAATTCCATTAAAGGAAAAGCTTTACAGACCCGTATTTTTCGAAAAATCTGCGAAGACATGGGTGCTATATTTCAAAATCTTCTTTATCACACCGAAGTAAGGTGGCTTTCAAGGGGCAACGTCTTAAAAAGAGTATTTGACTTAAGAGCAGAGCTTTTAATGTATTTGAAAGATGAGAAGTCCCCATATGAAAATCAATTTTCCGATCCTATTTGGCTTTTGAAACTAGGTTTCCTTGCTGATATATTCGAACAATTAAATATTTTGAACAGTAATTTGCAAGGTCGCGACATTAATATAATTACAGCCACAGATAAAATTAAGGGGTTTATAAGAAAAATCGATTTATGGTCAACTTCACTTGGCAAAAAGCAGCTCGATTCATTCCAGTGAGTTCAGGAAATTATAGAAAATGTATGTTACAGTGCTACAAATTTTGAACAAGTTTATGCAGGCATGCAATTTACTTTGCTTAATTTAAAACAACAGCTCTGTGATTATTTCCCCGAAGAAATTCAAAACAGTTACGACAGTTGCAGATGGATACTGAATCCGTTTTTAGCCGATTCCTTTCAACATGCTGAAATACCAATAAACATGAAAGAACAACTTATTGAAATATCAAGTGATGAAATGTTGAAGCTCCAATTTTTTTCCCAGAACCCGGACGAATTTTGGACCAAAAAGATGCAGGAATACCCTCAGTTGGCGAATGAAGCTGTAAAATGTTTGGTTCCATTTGTAACATCATATTTATGTGAGTTAAGTTTCTCGTCTATGACTGCCATTAAAACAAAAGTGAGAAATCGTCTCGTACTTGAAAACGATATAATTGTGTGTGTCTCAAATACACAGCCTAGATTTGAAAGACTAGTTTCAAAAAAACAGGCGCATGGGTCTCATTAACATTGTAATATTTGACTTTATTTTTTTCTTTTACTTTTAAGGACTTTTAATATTTAGTTTTATGTTTCGTTTGATAATTAATTGTTAATTTTTATTTACGGCTTCATTAAAATAAAAATACATGATTTAACAAAGTAGTGTTTTTGTCTTATTTTGGAAATTTCCGGC